>NW_005841903.1:2370243-2451436 GCF_000455745.1 Alligator sinensis
GTGATTGATTTAAGCACCAGGCTTGAAATACCTTCTGTAGACTCCTTGAAACCACAAGGTCAACTCAGTCCTTCATCCTTCCGAGGGAGATAAATTGAGTGTCATGCAGTTACTGTACAGGGGTCTTTTGACTGAGACCTTTAAAAATGATGTTCTGTCTGCTCTGCACAGACTTTTAAAAATCCAATGGCACTCTCCATAAAGCAAAGGGTGTTTCTTGGCTATATTTTCATCTCCACCTTGGTTGTACAACGTCTTATATACCAGTGATCTGCTTGGCTACTGCCAGCCAATCCAGGGATGCATAAAATATGTTACTTATGCACACACAAATTCATCCATAAGTTCATGAAATGCTTTGGGATGAAAGGTGAAAGAAGCCATTATAAATACTGCTAACTACTAGTTCTTGAACCTATAGGCAGTATTTCAGACCATCCAAAGTGCACCTGAAGCACATCCACATTCTGCAATACCTACATTGTATATGTATATCAGATTCTCCCTATCGTCCACCTCCTTGTAAGGACTTAAATTACAAAGTAATCCAAATTTGGGAGGTCAGAGTATATTAGTTTGTGCTGAGAATTGTGCCATCACAGTTAGACTCAAATTAGTTCAAAGTGAGACAGTATTGGGCACGCTAGTAGGGAGGGAAAGACTGCAGAAAGACCTGGATAGGTTGCAAGGGTGGGCTAACAAAAACAGGATGCGTTTCAATACGGACAAGTGCAGGGTGTTGCACTTGGGCAGTAGTAACCAGCAGCACACTTATAAGATGGGAAACTCCCTTCTTGAGACCACGGAGGCAGAAAGGGATCTTGGAGTCATCATTGACTCCAAGATGAACATGGGCCGACAATGCGAGGTCATAGTTGGCAAGGCTAACTGGAGCCTATCGTGCATCCACAGGTGCATCTCAAGTAGGGCCAAGGAGGTGATCCTCCCCCTCTATGTGACACTGGTCAGGCCACAGCTAGAGTACTGTGTCCAGTTCTGGGCATCCCACTTCTGGAGGGATGTGGACAACATTGAGAGGGTCCAGAGGAGGGCCACCCGCATGATCCGGGGACAGCAGGGCAGACCCTACAATGAGAGGCTATAGGACCTGAACCTGTTCAGCCTTCATAAGAGAAGGCTGAGGGGGGGCCTTGGGACCATCTATAAACTCAGTAGGGGGACCAGAAGGGTTTGGGGGAGACCTTGTTTCCCCTAGCACCCCCCGGGATAACAAGGAATAACGGCCACAAGTTGTTGGAGAGTAGGTTCAGATTAGACATCCATAGGAGCTACTTCACAGTTAGGGCGGCTAGGATCTGGAACAACTTCCAAGGGAAGTGGTGCTGGCTCCTACCCTGGGGGTCTTTAAGAAGCGGCTCGATGCCTACCTGGCTGGGGTCACTTGAGCCCAGTTTCCCTCCTGCCCAGGCAGGGGGTCGGACTTGAAGATCTACAAGGTCCCTTCTGACCCTACTTCTATGATTCTTCGATTCTATTACTTTATCTCAGTTCTGTGGTTCCATGTTGGCAACACAGACAAACCCCTGTGTTTGGGCACAAATTAATCTAAACTAATACAGTACTGATAGATTTTATTGCAACTCTGTGGCTTCAGTGATTCAGCATTTTCTGACAATAAAATGGTTATTCTGAAAATTCCCATTCAGTTCTAGGGCTGTGTACATCTGGGAGAATTTAACAGTAGTTAGGCATGGAGACAGAACTAACCTCTTACTACTAAAATTGATCCTTCCATTTGTGCTAGGGACAGACATTACACATAAACCACTTTAAATGATAAGAAACTGGCTTAAACTTGTAACAGAATATAAATTCAGTGCACATAAACCAGTTTCAAAATGGCTGAAACTGGTTTAAGATAAACCTGGTTGAATGTAGTATCAGACTTAACTGATTTGGGTCAAACTGGTTTTTGCAATGTCTGTCCTGGATGCCTTCCTGGTTTAAGTTAATCCAGAGTACCCCAACATCCCAGATGCTTTGCAGCCCTGAACTGGGCTGGGCTATGCTCTGTCCTCCAGAGACCTGGGCTGGCCTTGCCCCTCTGCTCCTTAGCCAGAGCTCCGGTGGAGACTGCAGGCACTCAGCAGGGTCTGCCTGGCTTCCCCCTGCTCTGCCCCCCTCGCTTCCCCCCTTGCCACTCGCTGCTCAAGCAGGGATCCCCGCTCCCCTTCCTTCCCTCCCATCTCCCACAGCATGGACCCCAGCCCCATAGACCCTAGGCATGTGGTATGCTAGCTTATGCTGAGAGGTGTCTTTGTGTGTGTCTCTCCAATTTCACTGGGACATCTGACCTCAGTCCTCTTTCCTGCCAGGGCAGGGGGTCGGACACAATGATCCATTGTGATCCCTTCCAACTCTACAATCTATGAATCTATGACAAAGGTAGACAGGACAGTGTCCCTTAGGGCTTTTTGGAGCAAATCAACAGGTCAGCTGGTAATGTCCTTCCTTTCCTTCCTTGGAAAAAGCTATTTAGGGACAGCTTGAACTAATGAGAAAGGCTTTTGTTTTCTTGATGGGCTGCTAAATGCTGTGTTATCAGCTCCCTGCTGGTTCCCTCATCTGTCAGGTTTGTGGACAGTCAGCACTATGGGAGGGAAGGGAGGACTGCTCTAGCACCCCCTGGCATCTAGCTTGAGCCACTGCAGGCATGTGCCCGCATTTCTTTAGTTCAGAGGGAATGCCTGTACACTTGCAAAGTGGTTCAACCTAGGCAGGTTACACTAACCTGCAAAGATTTAATCAATTCAGGCTCAGGGTTTTTGAATGTCTGTCCATATCCTTGGGGCTCACACACACAATAGTAGACTTATACTACTATTGCCAATGCATCACCTTTCCTTACAGCAATACATTCTGGTAAATAAATATACAATGTGAGGGGGTTTTTTTTGTTTTTGTTTTTTTTTAAGAAAGGAAATCCACACACAACATCCATTTTCCACAGAAAACTAAAGGAATCCCAATGCAGGAAAATTAATTTCATGCCATTTTTATATAACCTAAATAGTAGAGAAAGTAAAATAAGCAAAGACCACTTGTCATAATTTTTGTACGTTAGTTTGACAAGAAATCAAAGCAATCTTGGGAAGCTTGTTTCTCCAATACTGAGAATTTAGCTGAAATAACTGTTGCATTAGCCAACACAAATCAAGAAAGGCTCCAAATCTGTGACTTGTAACCACATGTCAAAGGGAGCATCTGCTCCTGTGATTTGTTGAGAATGAAAAATACAGCTTAGTGCAGGGGGAGAGTTATAAGTGAATCATGAACAAAAGGACATAGCTATTTGAGTGCAGGAGATGTTTGGGATAGGTTCAGTTTAATCTTTGATCTCTTGCCTTTTTTGTTTGAATGCACCACTCTAGAGGCAGGGTGAGGGGGGAGAGAATGTGAATGAGCTCAATTTAGTTTTAAAAAAGGAAAGTATCGTGCCACTGAAATTCATTTAAATTGGAATCTGCAATGGTTAGGGACTTACACAGCTAAGGTAGTTGTAGTGTCAGAGGAGCATATTGAAAGGGACTGTAACAAAATATGTGTATGCTTTCAATTGTAGACAAGGCTTGGATCTTTTCCTTACATTGTTTGTGCTTTGTATGAAGGCAGCCCTCCCAGAAAAAAGACACTAGCAACAATGTGATGAACAAACCAGAGAAAGGATAAGGGCTGTGTACATAGAGTCTTGCAGATCCCTGCTCTTCTAAGCTGACCTGGTGCAGATCAGGTTTTCTCAGCTATCTATAAATAAATTTCAAAACCACTCTCCTGGTTTTCACAGCTCTCCCTGGAGTTACTCTATCCCCTTCTTTTTGGCCTCACAAATGCCTCCTGCTCAAGACCACATGTTAATCTTGGCCTCCCTTCTCTTTTCCCTTCCTGAGACCCCCACAGTTAGTGGTCATCACTCTCATGTTGTGCTTTCCCATTAATCTGCAACTCACCTTCTAACCTTCCCCCTCTAAACCACGGAGTTATTTCTCATTGAGAACCTTCCTGTTTGCTTTAACCTATGCCTGACTGCCCCATTCATCTTTTCTTTCCCTTCCTCTCTAAATCTACCTTTCAGGAATCCTGCTTACTTGTATATTTACCTTTTTAAAATTTTTACTTCCCCTCCTTGTCATCTGCTCTACTCCTGAAAGACATCTACCATTTTATGCTGGTATAAGCCATGCTGTGTAGAGCTCTGCACTGCTTATTTTATGTGTTTGTTATGATATTGTGACATGATAAGGAGAGAACCCAAGTGATAAAGCAGTTGATACAAAATTAATGTATCCTTGTCAAACACATGGTGGCTAAGGGAGGTAAAGGTAAAATAGCACATTTCATGGTAGAGCATAGGTCGGTACAGTATACACATTTCAGCTGCAGTAGTAGCATCTCTATAAACTTTCCTCTTAATAAAGGACTAAATTAGCTTACAAGCATGGAGTGCTCCTATGTTATTATCCAGCAGGAAGTACATAAAACAGCTGGGTCAAAGAGAAACTAATTGGAAAGGGGTGTCCTCTTCCCTCCACTGGAAAAAATAACTTTTAAAAACCTACTAATTTAAGGCCCACAAATCCACAGCTCTGAATTTCCCAGTGTGTGTCGTCTCTGCTGGGTCTAGAGATTTTTGTTGCAAAAAAAGTCTGAATTTGCAAATCTTTAAATAAAATAAATACACACGTAAAGTTTGTTTCCAGGCAAGTTGTCTTTCTACCTCTACAACTTCATGTAGTTCTAAATTCTAGTTTTCAAAGTTTGACTATAGGCTACTTTATAAGGGAGTTATTAATAAATGAATCTATATGTATGATGAGTAATTCATTCATTTATTGTTGTAACACGTGGAAGATTATTAAATTATTCCTAGGGTGGGCTGGGCCTGCAAAGGTTAACTCAACCTGCTGAAATGTGAGCCTAAAGCTTCTATTAACTTTATGTGCATTTCCCTATTCCCAAATCAATTAAAAATCCATCTGAATTTCAAGCAATAGGCTAACAAAAAGAAATGGATGAAACATCAAGGAAAAGAGGTTATTTTCAGCTACTTACGGTCAAGAGGACTGAAGGACAGAGCTTCAGCTGATGTAAAGCCGTGTTGCATCATTGAAGCTAATAGAGCCATGCCGGCTTACATCACTAAGGAACTAGACCTGAGACAGGCTCAGCCTTATAAGTTGAATGGCACTGAAAGGCAGGCAAGCTTTCTGAGGTGCACTGATATGGATACAGGAATATTTTAAGTGCATTGAAGATATCATGAATTGAGCAAAAAGCACACACTATGCTCATGAGTCTAGATGTGAAACCACTTTGTGGCCTCATTTAGTTAGATTTATTTTACTGCTGTCTCCCTTCCTGTATGTTCAAACTAATACTATAAAAATCAAACCCTCTTGCTGAAAGAGTTGATGTCCTCCAAAGAAATACCTAGGAAGAAATATGATTAGAAAAGGCCTTTCCTCCTCCTTGAAGCAAATAATTAAATGGAGCCTGTTTTTTTAAACTTATTTTCCAGGAAGCTCTGACTAGTAGTTTTTATAACATCCTGTGTGAGCAGTAAATTTTATAACAACAGATGGTTGTTGTTCCACTTAAGTCTGTTTTAAGGAGAAAAGATAGAACATTTTAATGGCTAGAAAGATAGCAAACACTTCTACTAAGTAAATAAGGCAAAAGAAATAAAATAATGAAAAACAAGATATTAAAACATCCATGTTAAGTGGTCTCCTTATGTAGCTTGAATAATAAACAAATGTGGGATATTGTGCTAGTCCATCTATTGACTTGCAATGAGGCATAAACAATTAGGTTATAATATATGGAAATGAGAGATTAGTGCTACTTACACTATTGGTAGTAAGCGGGGCCGGGTGTTTTGGCAACAGTTACCACCAGACCCTCTCCACCTGCCAGGGAATGCAGTGTGACCAAAACCCCAAACAAGGGAGTAGAAACAAACAAACAAAGCCCACATTCCAGCCTCAAATTCAGCCAGAAATTATAAAGCATGTCACTAATCTCTAATTTCCACCAAAACCAAGTGACGAGACTCCAGATTTGTACGGTGCAAAACTTTGGAAATCATGGGACAGATGTCCTTCAAAGCTTCTTCCAAAATTTGAACCAAACTGAACTAGCCTTCTTTTTTGTTCATGAATCGATGTATTTATAGAGTTAGTATGCTTTATTTTGTGACAAGATATATACAACTTATATAATGAGCTGAGTCTTTCAACTAATACTCAAATAAGCCAAAGGGGTTCATATTGCTGTTATTTGGCACATCATATTATTTACTGTTTATAAGCATTCGTATAACCTATGGTTCTTTTGCGAATGTGTTGGTAAATCTCAAAGTTTAATGTATTTTAGCATGAGTAGCATTCATTCAATGTTTATGATTTTTCCATTGTTCTTTGATCAATAATCAGCTGTCTAAAAAATGTACAGTTGTTCAATCAGGGAACAGATGCAACAATGTGATGCAAGTGACCAGTCACACACTGTGAATACTCACTGTGAACAATTTGCAAAAAAACCCATGGCAATTAGTTTCACTGCTTGGTGAATATAAATAATGAATTTAAAAAAATAAAAATATTTATGGAGCAGGAAAAAGAGCTAATTCTGCCAGAAGGTAATAAACCTAGACAATGAATATTCTTAAATATTTTAGACTAGGGCTAAGTGCAGGCATTGGTAGGGTTAGGGGGAGATTAGATTGCATTAAAAATGGCCACCCAATCTAATTTAGTTTACCCAGGTATAAACCTTACACTTAGGAAATCAATCTAAACCTGTAACAGAATAGAAGCTTTGCACGCATAGACTGGTCTAAACATGGCAGAATCCAATCTAAAATAGACTTGGATTGATATGCACTCAAACTTAATTGATTTAGGTTAGATTGGTGAGTGAAAATTCTAGACAGTTACCCACACAGCCCCAGGGCTGGGAAAGCACCACCGCCTGACCCTAGTCTTGGGGCTGCACTTTTCCTACCTGCCCCCTGGCACCAGGCCATTTTAGCCTCCTGGCCCCTCACCATTCCCCCCCGGCAGATCAGCCAGCTCCCTCCCCAACCCACAAGCTGCTCCCAGTGCTGGTTTTAACAGTGTTTGTCATTGCTAGGAGCCAAAGAAGCAAGTATTTATGTGGGGACCGATGAGGGGGTAGGTTTACTGGGGTTGTACAGGGGGCTAAAAATAGCCACTGTTGCTCCAAGCCCCACCACAGACCTTGCATGTCCTGCTGATCCTGCCAAACCCTTCTGGACCCCACTGTGGACCCTCCCACAGATGCCGCACCCCCTCCCCTAACCCCCTGATTCCTCCTGCAGATGCTGCCAATTCTTCCTGCAGACACCACCTGCCCCCCTGATCCCTCTGCAGACCCCTGATCGCCCTGAGCCTGCTTGCCCTCCCATCCCTCCAACCCTCTCTCCACTAGCCCCCCCAATCCCAATTTATCTTAAATGGGTGGCCATTTTTAATGCAATCTAACTTCCTCCTAAACCCCTCAAATGTTTGTACTTAGGCCTAGGATGGAATGGCTGCTGCTTCTATCGATTAACAAAACCCCAAGAAGCAGACAAAGATGATCAAAGTTGGCTGTAACTGCATTGTGTTAAGGATCCAGTGTTGACCAGGGTATTAGCAATAAAGGGGAAAGACTTCACAGACATACTGCAGTCACTGTATTTGAATCAAGAACCAAATAAATCTGGTAAACTATAGGGGAAAAGGATAATTTGGAATGAAAAATACTGTTTTTCTATGACATTTTATCATAAAACCTACTGAGACAAATATTCTGACTTAGCAATCAAAACATGCTATAATTGCAAACAGATTCTTTTAAAAGAACAAGGGAAAATATGAAGAATATATTAAATACCTGCTGATCACAGCAGGATCATACTTTACTATCTTCCAACCTACACATTCCTGTTATCTCAGATCAATTCTTATATCCTTTAATTCAAACAATGCACATCATTAGAGCTGTCCTTGTACCATTATGCTGCTTTAATTGCTGTTTTAAAACTCCTATTCCAGCAAAATACATCTCTTTATTTTAAAATAAACCCCTTAGCAAACTAGTGGCCAAATGGGAGCTTGCCAGTGCATCTTATATCTATCTATCTTGCACTGGCAAGCTCCCACTTGGTCATTATTTTTTAAAGGGTTTATTTTAAGACAGGCAGATTTAGATTTAAGTTCCACACCAAAGAAAAGCCACCAGAATTCTGAGCCCCCTTAGCTTATGCTTCAAAAAACCAAGCTGAGGCTTTGTTTCTCCAAATCATGTCTAATGTTAGCATGCTATGAAGTAGAACCCCTACCCTACACCAGAGGTTCTACCTGCTGGAGCCCAGAGGCACAGTATAGACTATAAAGGTGGCTTCAAGCTGTCTTTGCATCGGACTGAGTCTGGGCTGCTCTGGCAGAACACATGAGCTTCAGAAGCTTCCCTCCTTTTCAGTGCCTGAGCTTAGTTCCATGGAAACTCCACATGTTCTATGGAGCCTGCTTTCTAGCCCCCACACACCATTCCCTGCCCTGGGTTATTTTTTATACAGTTTTTGTCTGTCACACAGACAGACTGCACAAAAGAATTCTCCCTACAGATCTTTCAATACCTTTGTTTTTCGTTACAACATATTCAAGCTATTTTGGTGCAGACATAAAAGTGTTCTCATAAAAGTGTAGACATGAAAGTTTCTCACATAGATTGTCAGCATCCAACAAGTGTAAGCATCCAGCATATAACAAGTGTGTTATATATGAACCTTTCCTAAAGTTTCCTAGTCTGATTTATTTCTACCCATACTATGGTTCTAGTTAAAAATTAGTTTGGTATAGGCTAAAGATAGATGAACATAAAAGCCATGAGTGAAGCATGCCTAGAGTGTACATTCAACGGTCTCATCAAATTCATAAGAGATATTTTGATTATGGATAGATGTACTATGGAACTTGCTATGATACTCAAGTTGTCTTCAAAATGCAGGTATGATCCAAAGCGGACCTATTTAAAATTTTCCAAAGTTTGGAAAACTTCAGAAATTTAAGAAAGGTGGGAAATAACCTGTCTGTCTTGTTGCCTTGTATTTTTTAAACAATTTATCAAAAGTGTGACTGTATTAAAACTGGAAACCTCCTTCTGAATACAGCTTTGAACCACCCATTAATTTCAATGGCAGGTTGAGTGACTTTTCCAGCTTTGTAACTGTTTACTTGATAAACAATTAAGGACCCGGTTCTCCACTATTTGTTTTATCCAAGTGGACATAAACTACTATCAAGTAACATTATCAATGTTTGATATCTACTTTGCATTAGTGTAAATGGCTGAGCAAGACAGCACAGCTCCCTTTAGCTCTCCTGAACCAGATGGAAAGTTGTAGCTGTGTAATCTGTCTCTTCCATCATCAGCAAAACTATCAGTGAAGATTTTGACTGAACAATCATTCTTACTAGGTAATGATATAAGAGGCAGTTATAAGAATCTTCCATTTTCAAATCACAGGTTGAACTGCAAAAAAATAATCTTTGGACTTAAAAAATGGTGGCATTTGATAGCAAAGGTAATTGAAAGAAAATGATGTGGAGTTCTCATTACATTACCAAACAGTCTCCTGTTTGGCTATGTGGGCATGTAAAATGACATGGTTTGCCCAGGTTATCAAGCTCACAAATTTAGGGTGAGATTAGGCGAGCAGAAGCCAGTACACAGATAAAAAAGGAGGGAAACTTGATCACTAAGAGGAAAGCAACCTTGGGCATGTTCTCAGATCAACATAAATTTTGAGCAAAGACTGGGATATAAATTAAACCCTGACCAACCTTATAAAGCAATTATCAAATGGCATATTCTACAGGAATTTTTAGCACAGCAGTAGCAAGACAAAGAGTTGAGAAATCACTCATAGCTTTTGCAAGTAGTCTGGTCTACTGGGATCAATAATAGCCTTTTTCTCCATGAGATTCAGTGCTTGAGCCAGAGTTGCTCTTTATTCCATTTTGTATCTCCTCCAATTTTGAATCTCTTACTGAACAACTGAGGAATGTAGCAAAGAAATAGTTTTTTCGATTGAATTTGAAGGCTAAAGTTACTTGCAGCTGTGGCAAGGATTTTACTTCTTATCACATCTATGTTCTTCTTTGTCTTTTTATTCTTTTAACATTTATTTTTTTTAATTTATTTTTTGACTTTTTGCTCAGTAGTGAAGGAAAAGAAGATGGGAACAATGTGCCATGGGGAGGTATTCACAAAGATCCATACTGTTTTGCATATTGGAAAATATGATGATATTGTAGTGAATTTTACTGATATACTGACAACTTGGAAACAGTTTGTTCTGACAAATATAGTATAGTGGGTCCAAGGTCTATTAGGGCTCACTTTTTCATTGAATATAAAGTAAACATAGATTAATGGTCAGTTGTCACTTGAACACAAATACCTTTGTTCATGTATGCAGTCCCATTAAAGACAATTACACTATTCAGAAACGTAAAGTCACCCTGGTGATGCATACTTAGGCTTACAGAGGAAGTAGATTTCACTGTAAATTACCTGCCAGGTCAGAGATATCAGTTCCATACAGTTGCTGATATTTTACACTTAATAAAACCCATACAGATTAATTAACTTGGATATAGGAACTGCTATGTTGGAATTCATCCTTCTCTTCTAAAAATCTTATTTTCAAATAAGTGCTTCTTTAAGAAAGAACTGAACAATATTCTCTCTCTATTAATACTGCTAAAAAAGGGACAAATCATTACAAATGTCTTCCTTTTTCCTCTGATTACATATTTGCTCTTGTTTGTATCCCCTCTCTCTATGATTTTTAAAGATATTTTCCTCTAATTTCCATTGTGCTAACTTCAGACCATTATCTCATAACTTAAAAGACATTTTCTCTTAACCACTCAGGCTTTAATATGGTGCATTTTTGTTCAAAAGACTTAAATTGATTGTTTTATTCCCAAAGCAAATATCTAGAGTGCTCACAAAAGCTTTCTTCTTGCTGGTAACAGATTTGGGTCCTCAAACCCTGAATAAGCTGAGGAAAAAGGGTTACAAATCAGACAAACCTTGAACTACCTTCCATAATGCTTTACCAATATATCTATTTACAATAACAGTTACAGCTCCAGCTTGTTCATAATGTAGATTCACATGCGTTCTACAGTCACCCATACTATAGAAATGATGCATATTAGTATTTAGAGTTAATTATTCAACAAAAAGTGGAATATTTAACTTTGGCACAATTGTATATTGTCACCAGGAACATAAGTACAAACCTAGACATATTTTCTTATTCTTATTACGTCATTGCTCTATAAATGTAATTTGATTTTCCTGAGTTCTGTCATTGAAAAGACAGCCATCAGAATGAAATTATTGGAGAAAAGCTATGTGTTATTTCCAACAGCCTGTTTATTAGACAACACATCAGCTTTCACTATTAAATGAGAGGCCTTATTTTTGTTAAGCAAAGCTTTATACAATATTTATCACTCCATTACATGCACATATTTAGCATATCTGATAATAAAAGGACTTCTGTGGGGATCCAAAAGCTTGCACAGCATATCTGCACAGGTGAAAGGTGTCATCTCTCTCAAAATATCCATATCTGTATAAAAAGAGGGGATACTGGGAGCTGATTTGCCTCTGCCTGAAACTTAGCTTTTGCATTTTATATTAGACAGTATTAATCAAGTTTTTTTCCTTATTTCTTTCCCCTGAATCGCCATGAATAATATAAAAGATTTTGACCTAAACCCAAGGGAATGTAGCTTTGCTCCTTAAAGCTCTCACATTCCAGATGGTTATGGATTTATATTTTACCTGTTATGAACACTTATCTTCTCCCTTGTGTTTTAACATCTTGCAAATGATAAGTGACTGTGTGTGAAAATGTTTGCAGAATGCTTTAAGATACCTTGTCACATAAGCCTTACACAAACCTATATTTGTAGATTCGTTTCCTTCCCAGGACCAGTTTTAACCTTTTTCTAGGGTAGGCAAGGATACTGTTAGCCACTTCCCAATCTTGATTTCTTAACTCCTCACAAAAACAGATTAATCAGTTTTGCTTATTCATGTAACCAAGAAAGACAATAAAGAACCTCTAAGACACAATTACTCCTTGTAAACCTTTTCCACAAATGTTTAGTATGAGCAGTTAGCATCTCAAGTGAATTTCACTTTTCTTGCTTTAGTAAGTATAGACTCATAAATGGCATCTTATACATCAATACACACTACAATTTGGGTTTTAATTAGAATCAAAACAAGATAATTGTTTTGATGATCTTGCACCTACCAAGATTGAGTCATTGCAGAACATGAATGTCTTTGTAAGCTTAAGGTAGTGTTGGTGTGATGGGTATGTTCTAGACTTCAGATGCCTACTAGGAACTTGACGTTCATTTTAAAAAAGTATTAGAAATTATTAAGAGGAGAACTGAAAACACAACAGAAAGTATTATTATGGTCCTTTATAAATCCATTCAAGATCCACACCTTGAAGACTGTGCCCAGTTTAAGTTGTTAGCATATATGATAATAAAAGTTCCCCATACCTCAACAAGAAAATAGAAGAACTAGAGAAGGTACAGAGAATGGCTTTCACACCAGAAAAGACTAAAGAGGCTAGGGCTATTTAGTATAGAAAAGAGATGCTTGAAGGCAGGTTTACATAATAATAAATGGCAAAAAGAAGGTAAATAGGGATTTATTATTTACTACCGCTCAGAACACAAGAACTAGGGGTCATAAAATGAAACTAGTAGATAGTAAGTTCAAAACTAAATAAAGGAAGTTCTTTTCTAAACAACGTGTCATTAAAGTGTGGAACTCATTGTCCCAAGATGAAGCTGACAGTTTAGTTGAGTTCAAAACTGGATTGGACACTTTTTTTGAGGAAAAGTTCATCAGTAGTTATTGAGCATGGGAGTTCTGATTCAGCCTCTGAATCAGAACTTTCTAAATGCTGGAGGCTGCAAGTCAGAAAAGAACAGGGGAAAAACCAGGCAGGCACTCCTGAGGCTTGAGGGGCCTGATCCTGTACAGGATTCCTAGGGCACGCAGGACCAAGCCCCTCAAAAGCACCTGCCTGGGGTAGTTGGTGAGTAAGGGCAGCTCCAGGCTGCCCACCTTCTCCTGCCATGAGGCAAATATATGTCTGCCACAATAAAGCACCACAAATTATTACTACCTTTTGTTGCAACCATGCTGTGGCATAACAAAGAGTATAGATGTCTGTTTGTTTTCACTGTGTGCCGCCATAACATTTTTTATGGCGGCACAAAAGGTGACAAAAGACAACATCTGTTTCCACCTTGAGCTTCAAAGAATTTACACTGCATAGGACTAAAAAAACCCACTTTGTGATATCTGCTGTATTAACTTTTCAGAGTTGCCTCATTACAGCAGCCTTGATTTCTCAAGTCATCGAGAAAGATGCTGTTTCTTTTAACTGTTCAAGGAGAGCTTCTATGACTCCAGGACCAGAATTTGTTATGTTAAAAAAAAATCCATTGAAAGGTTCTTATACAGTAATTCTGCCTGTTCTCATCTCACTCACTTCTGTTGAAACAAACTTGACAATCAATTTTGTATGCCCTTGTTTATTGATGTGTTTGTTGAATAAGTCCTGGAAGCTTTC
Source organism: Alligator sinensis (assembly GCF_000455745.1). Taxonomy (NCBI): domain Eukaryota; kingdom Metazoa; phylum Chordata; order Crocodylia; family Alligatoridae; genus Alligator; species Alligator sinensis. The sequence continues at coordinate 2,383,955 of NW_005841903.1, forward strand.
AGGGAAACAATAATTAATTTCTTGTGCATGTTCCTAAAAATGTGAATGATTTTGTTTTGAATATTTTTACTCAGATAGTATCCATGGACTTTTTTTTGCTAAGTTTTCAGAGATGTTATTTCACCATAAGGCAGTATTTCTCAAGAAACTCCACAACTTTCAAAAATTTTCCATTGTAAGATAAATACTTCAGATGGCAGGGATGCTCCACTCCCAGCCCACAGGCCAGATCTCACCCCCAGAGCTGTTTCATCTGGCCTGTGGGGCTCCCGGTGGATTAAAAAATGTAGCAGTGGGAAAGCAATGGCATAGCTCTGTGTGGAGGGGCAGCACAGAGCTCCAGGGTGCATTCCCAGTGCACAGGGCCTGAACCTGGCACATGGGGCTAGGCAGAAGGGCAATGCAAAATTTCGCTGGCGGGATTCGTTTTGATACATTTGAAGCTTGAAACAGCGAAATCGAAATGGAACAAAAGCCTTTGAAACAACTTCAAAATGAAACAAGGGCACTCAAAACATTTTGCAAGTTTAGAACCATATCAAGTTTTGAAGCTGGGCTTACTTGGCTTCAGCACCAGTCCCAGCTGGCAGCAGCAGCCTCCTGTCATCTGGCGCAGATCCGGGGTCCGCACCCCCCAGAAGGATTCTGGCACATCCCCCAGCCCTCCTGGGGGTGCGGGCCCGCGGATCTACATGCTGTATGACAGCATGTTGTTGCTGCCGGCTGGGGTCAGTGGCAGCACCAGGCTTCCTGGCACTGGGTGCAGGCTGCACCCAGCGCCGGTCTCAGCTGGCAGCAGCAGCCTCCTGTGATCCAGCAGGCAGATTGCCCCACCCCGCCCAACCCTGGGAGGGCTGCGAGGCTCTGCCAGACTCCTCCCAGGGATGTGGGCCCCCAATCTGCCTGCTGGATCACAGGAGGCTGCTTCTGCAGTCTGGGACTGGTGCTGGGCACAGCCTGCACCCCGCACTGGGAAGATGGGTGCTGATGCTGGCCCCAGGCAGCAGGAGCAGCCTCCTGTCATCCAGCAGGCAGATTGGGAGCCTGCACTTCTGGGAGGAGTTTGGCAGAGACTGCAGCAGTCCCAGGGGTGCAGGAGGGCCCCTGATCTGCCTGCTGGATGATAGGAGGCTGCTGCTGCTGACTGGGACCAATGCTACACGCAGCCTGCATCCAGCACCAGGAAGATTGGTTCTGCCGCTGTCCCCAGCTGGCAGCAGCAGCCTCCTGTCATCTGACAGGCAGCTCTGACAGGCTCCTCCTGGGGATACGGGCCCCCAATCTGCTTGCTGGATCACAGGAGGCTGCTCCTGCTCCCCGGCTCCTGCTTGTCAACAACTTGAGGGCCACTTTCCCAGAAACCTCTGCATCTAAGTTTTTGGAACATGGTAGGCTTCATGCCCTGAGAAGGGGGTACCATCCCTGTAAGTTTTATCTGAATCAGGCAAGAAGTGACAAAGTTAGAGGCAGTTTCATGCTTCCCCATTATAGCCTATGGGCAAAATGTCGAAACAGCGTCAAAACAGAGAAACAGTTTCCACGAAACAAAATGGAACAGTGCTTTCGAAATGAAACACTGTTCTGTTGAAACAGAAGTTGAAGTGGAATGGTGCTTTTTATGCAGGGCCTCAGAGCCTGGTCCTGATCCCATTAGGGCCTGTGGACCAACCCCATGCCACTCATCTGGCCCATAGGACCAAAAGGTAATTGAGAAAACTGTCATCTATACAGCCTGTTTGACTCAGGTTGGCAGTGTTTCATCAGTGAATTCATTTGGCACTGTTTTTCTTTACCAGTTATGCAATCTTTCTTCAGTCTAATTTCAAATCTCTACATAGATAATTGTTTATATGGTCTATCAAATTCTCATGCTTTATTTAGATGCTCAGTATATTGTTCCATTCTCCAACACCATTCCTGACTAAAGCAAAACCTCTGGAATTAAATAACTTGCAGCAGAAGTAAGAGAATCAGGTAAAGTAGACTTAAGAAACAAATCTTGCTTTATACATTCTCTATTTGAAAGCTGGTGTGAAAAATGAAAAGCTGAACATTTTCTACCATTAATATCTTTACAATATATTTGCAATGGCCTAGCCTTTACAAGCGGTCAGTCAATGATTATGATCTTTAACAGCTCCAATGTTCTGAGTGTCCTCCTTTGTAGCTTTCTCCATATTTCTTGAATAACTCTGCAGTTGCATTAAGTTGCTTAGAGGCAAAGGTGGGGTTGTCTTATTAGTGTCATTTTCTTTTTGGCCTTTCCTTTAGGCCTGTGAGAACTATCAGAAAAAACAAAATATTCTTCATTAAGGTTATTTTCAGAAGTAGGGACTGGTGTTTTGATGTGATGAGCTTTCATGACTAGAGGATTCCAGTGCATCATTTGATGAAGTTACTTTGTTTTGCATTTTTGGCTTCTCTTTCAACCTTTTTTGCCTTGTTTAGCTCCTGAAAGACATCTCTGTTTTTGTAACAGATTTTCACTATCATTTTCAGTTTTGGCTATCACCAATGTTAGCAAATAACAATAGTAAGCATTGAATGCTTGTATATTTGCTTTAATAGCATCCCTAAATTTGGGGTTAAAGTAGACAATTTAGAATGGATTTTTTTAAGGTTTCAGAAGGGAAAAATCACTTTGTTTTCAATACTATTGCACAAACAAGACTATATGATACTCACAAAGGACTACTAAATCTATCTTTATATGGCTCTTCTAAATCTATGAGTCACTGTCTGATATTATTGCTCAATGTGAGGATTCCATCTGTCCCGTCTTGGCATTTGTAAAGATTGCAGCTTTTGATTAAGTTCTGTGTTGTTTGTTGGACACCGCATTCACAAAGGGGGCTGTCCACAATGTTCATTTTGTGAAGTGTTGTTTTGAAATGTCTGTATCCAGATCTTGGTCTGTTCAGCTTGACCCATGCTTCTCTGTCAAGGTTGTGTCCAATGCAGGATTTGTTTAGTGTTGGTATAAAATGCTGTAGGAATAGGTCCCAGTTCACTCTATTGCTACCCATAGGTTTGGTTCTGGATCCCCAATCAATTCCAGGAGCTTGAGGGCTTCATATATAAATGGTTTACAATTTCTAGACCTCTTAAGCCTTCATTTATTCAAGTTTTCAGTTAACAGTTGGAGGAGCAGGTAATTTTTGCCATCTTATGCTTCTACTGTCAGTAATGATGCTAAAGTCTGTCTTCTTATATCACTTGGTCTAATGCCCAAGAGTACAGGGAGTACATCTGTGTGTGTGTAAATTGTGCAGCCTGTTATGAGTCTCAGCATTCTGTTAAGTATAGTGTCGAGCTTTTTAGTGTGACAAGTCCTGGACCATACAGGAGCACAATATACTGTTGGGGCATATACCATTGCAAGTATGTGGTTCTGAGAACTTTGAAGTTGGCAAGCCATGTTGTGCTGGTTAAACATCTTAAGGCAGCTACCCACGCAGAGACTTTACAGCTGACCTTCTGAATGTGATGTTTATAGGTGAGGTAATTGTCTAATGCGACTCCTATGTAGGTTGGGGTATGATCATGTGGTTGCCTATTCTGATATTCAACATGCTTTTGGCTTGATGATTATCCAAGTGGAAGAGTGATGATACTGATTTACTGATGTTCAGCTTTAGGTACCACTTGTGGAGATAGTCAGTGATGAGTTTAATGCCAGTACTCGGTAACTTTTCCAGTTCTGTCATGTCAATTCTTTGGGCTACTATGGTGACATCATCAGTGTACACATATACCTTAGATGTTGTATGTGAGAAGTCTGAGGTATATACACGGAAAGTATCACTGACCCTTGGGGGACTCCATTCTTCAGAGTTCATACTCCGCTTTTTTCTTCTCGGCTAGTAGTGAGTTTGAATGACCTTATGGAGATCATGTTCATGGTGAAAGTGCATAGCTTGCAGTCAGGTATCATAGAGTGCATTTTACACTAGAGGCCACAGTGCCATAAGGTATCATAAGGCAGCTGTAAGGTCGATAAAGCCTGCACCTGTTTTCTGCCTCATTTCAAACCTGTTTTCTGTCAGATGCAAGTAATGTAACTTGGTCAGTAGTACACTATTTTTTTTAAAGCCAGCTTGTTCTTTTGTGAGATGGGGATCAATGTTTTCTGTTCTATTCAGAATTACGTCCTCCATGAGTTTGTATGTAAGGCAGAGTAGCAAGATAAGTCAATAGCTCTTTGGATCTTCTGGTGGTTTATTGGGTTTCAGGATAGCAATGACATCAGCTTTTCTCCAGATTTTTGGAAGTCTGATACTTTCTCAACATTTATACATGCATTTCTTTTCATTGTGGTTCCGAGTGTGGTAATGAATTCTGGGAATATCTGAACTGGTTGAGCAGCCTTGCCAGTCTTTATTGTTTTAATAGCTATGTCAAACTTGTTGTTAGAGATGGTTAAATTAAGGTTGACCTTGGGTGATTTAAGTTGTTTATGAGTGTGTCACAGGGAGAGAAAAATGGGGGAGACCACAAAGCCCAAGGGGGGAACCCCAGGTCCAGAAAGCGGGGGAGGAACAGAAAAAGCAAAAGTAAAAAAAGAACACTTACTTGCAGCAATACCTGAGGCAAAGCAGGAACACCGGGAAGAACCCGCGTGGGCCATTAGCCGCGCTTTCATTCAGCTGCGGCCGGCTGGTGACGTCAGCAGCAATTGCCGGCCGGCAGGGCTAAAAAGGATGGCCCACAGGGAGGCAGGGGATCAGACGCTGGGAGGAATCCCAGCTGGGGGAGTCAGCCGGAAGTACGGAGCGGAGCGAGAGACGGCGATCCCCAACAGAGACGGATCCAACACCTCACGCGGTGAGGGAGAAGCCATCGGCAGCAGTAAAGACAAACCTGCGCTCGGGGCAGGAGCTCCGCTGCAGGGAAAGGCAGGTGAAGAAGAAAGAAGTTGGAGAAACCCTGGGCCTAGCAGCCTCTGCAGAGAAGGGGGAGGCACTGGCCCTCCCTACAGCTTCCAAGCAGGTGGGACAGTGGAGGGACCCAGGGGAACTGAGGAGACACCCCAGAGATAGGGGCAATATTGTGAAGCCCCAGAGAGAGGGCAGCATTATTGTGAAGGCCCAGAGAGAGGACAATATCACTGAGGAGCCCCAGGGAAGGGGAGCAGCATTATTGTGAAAGCCCAGAGGGAGGGCGATGAGACTGTGAAGGCCCGGAGAGAGGGTGAAGATACTGAAGGCCCGGAGAGAGGGCAACAATACCGAAAGGCCCAGAGAGAGGGCAACGACATTGTAAAGGCCCAGAGAGAGGGCAATGATAGCCAGAGCTGTGGGGACCAAGCCGGGAAGCCTAGGTGAACAAGAAAGGGATCCTAGTGACCAGATAGGAGCACGGGGTGTATCTTGGGCACACGCAGAGTGCACGGTGTCAGTGGTGGTTTTCTTGCATTTTTCTTTTGCTATAGAGCATTTTGTGTTTCCCCATGCCGGAAGGGGTTGAGGTGGAGGGAAGTGAGGAGAACAGAATAAGCAGCTGCAGCTGGATTGAAAGACACTCATGGTGCACAAGATCGGCCACAGGATCGACAGTGACCTGCCAGGCTGGGTGTAGGGTAAGGAAGAGGGGAGGTGGAGCCTCGCAGAAGACCGCCAAAGGAACGAGTGGCCAGCAAGGGTAACCGCACAGTACTGAGCCCCCCCACTGAAGAAGATTCAAAGTCGTGGCAGACGAGAAAGGGGTGATCTGCGTCGTGTGTAAAGACCTCCTCAAAAGACCACCTGCAACGGCAGGGCAGATTCCGGTGAGCACCTGAACCAAAGAGGCACGGAGCAAGATGTTCGAGGTCAGACAGGCACAGAGCATAAACAGGCTCAAGCTCCAGGGATGAATGTGACACCCCCTGGTGACCACACAAGTCTTACCTAGCTCAAGCTCTAGGGTGCTCTCTGCTTGTTACTCTTCTGCCATGTCTTGATATAATTGTTTGAAAGGGAGGCTGCCTAATGGGTCCTAGAGTGAGCCCCAGTTCCGCTAGATGCCAGCTAGCTCTTCCAGGCTCCTGCTGGTCTCCACTTTGCCCTCACTAAGTAGGCCCTGATGGCCCATCAGTACCCTTCCCCAGAGTTCCTGCTAGCATTAAGGGCTAATCATGGGCTCTGACCTTCCCTACAGCTGTACCCATGCCTTGCAGGTGTTACTTATTTTCATTGGGCACTTGGCCCCTATCTGATACCAGGCCATCTAAGACCTTTACACCCTTGCATAAAGGCCTTCAGGCCCTCCACCCCTTTTCTCTTGCTGGTTCCCTTAGCCTAGGCCCACTGTGCTGGGTCTTACTTCTGGGTCCCAGACCGAGCGTTGCCCTCTCAGGTTGTGCCCTGCTTGGGTTCCAGGCCACTCCTGAGAAGACTCCAGCCAAGAACTCTTCAAGAAGTCCAACTAAGAGTCCTTCAAAAAGTCCAACAAAGTAACCTGAAAGAAATCCTTCCAAATCAATATGATTGCTATTTACAGTATAAATACATTAATGTAGTTATGAGGACATAGTCCATTTCAGACAGCTGAATTCGATATCTTCCATGTTGCAGGGGTTTAGGTTGTAGCCGTGTTGGTCTAATGTAGTTATATTATTCATCTATAATTGAGTACAAAATTCTGAGTTATTTTTGGTGAAAATAGAGTATCGGGCCTTGGTTCAGGAACCAATCCCCATTTATAACATTGTATTCTATGGGAAAAATGGTTCTGAGTTACAACATTTCGAATTATGTCATAAGTCGGAGGACTGCCTGTATTGTGTAACAGTACCCTTAACGTAGCAGAATCTGTTGTCAGATGATTTCTCCAGTGCCAGAAAATGGTAGAGCTCAGCAAAAGATCATAGTTTTATGGATTTTCATGTCAAAATGTCTTCTCTGACTCCAAACAACCCAGCTTGTGCCCTTAAAGGCAGATACATTTTTTTTTAGGAAATAACAGACAATTTTCTTTCTTGAACAATGCATACATTTTCATGTTTTTGTTTTCTTTTAAGAAACAGGTCATATTTTTTGTGCTTCTGGCAAAAGGGGAACAAGTAAGTATTGTGGTTAGTTTTGTATTTAGAATTTCTGGCTTTTTTATAGTTTCTCTTTGTGAGCTACAGAAGTTACTTAATTGTTTTATTATTTATCTCAGTTAACCTTTCTATTACTTTTCCACATAAAAGTGATTTATTATGGGACAATAATGCTGACGTATAACCATCTATTTATTATGTCTTAATTGCTTATTCACCCATTATAAACCCTGGTTGACTAGAACAGTAATATAAAGTATGATTGTATATATCTTACTTTAACATCCAATAACACCAAAAGAAAGCCCAAAGTCACACTGTGATTCACAAACAGATAAGAAAGAGGGAAGTCTCTGCTCAAGATACAAATTTGTGAGATAGGACAGGACACAGATGAAACAGACTGACAATGTTTCTGTATCTCACAGAAGGGTTTTGAAGGTAAATCAAGTTTTGAAAAGGATTTTGAAATACTTGGATGGGAGTTGCTCTTGAATAACAAGATGGATTTCATTATGACTCAATCATAATCCCTTGCTCCAACCACACCTTCCCAAACTGTGCTTTCTTTCTGGACCGTTAATCCCTGAAAGAAAGTTGGAATGAAAAAACAATCTGGAAATGTATTTGTTAGCTGAAGCTATGGTCTGCTGAAATGTCTGAGAATTTTTAGTTATTTTCAAAGTGTACCAGACCTGGCTTGAGTCTAGATCTTCTATATTTTTCTCAGACTACACCTTATAATTGTGGTATCAATAACTAGCTGCATTCTGGTCTCTTTAAAAACTTTAATGAGATTCTGGTGGTTTTATGTGGACATTTTCTTTTGCATAGGATACATCTTTCTTTTTCTCTCTCACAGCTTTGTGGTTTGCAATTGAGTGAGCAATTGAGAATCAAAACCTAATGATATGGTCCCATCACTGAGCCAGATGGTGCTAACCAAAAAAGGAAAATGCACATGTGTATATGTGTAGGCCTAAAGGGAAGAAAAGAAAGATTCCTCTAAATTCTTCCATTGCATAAAAGACCCGGTTCTACAGACGCCAGGGAGCTATGATATCCCTTTAGATTTAGAGGGGTCCACTGAAGATGCAAGATTATCAATTTAGATTCTCTGTCTCTGAGCTATAGCTACAGATCTAATTTTCCCCAACTATAGCTTTGGTGTATTGTACAACACAGGAAGAGAGGAATTGAATGGGTGCAGTGCCACATAACAATGCAGCTGCTTACCTTTTTCATGTATTTCTCACAGGCAAGAGAAGGGAATTATGTGCATCATCAATCCCAAACACAGAATCATTGGCCTACAGACATGCCTCCACTAGTCTAAGAATTGTATGGCATATATAATTAACAAGATATGATAGAGATGTGTCCTCAGTAGCAATCTACCTAGAATCTGCAAAGATGATTCCTTTCCTGCAAAGATGATTCCTTTCCACATTACAGTTCTTCTACATTGAGAAATAAAAATGTAGCCTTGAACTTGGGTTCTATAGCTCAATTTTCAAAAAGTTTTGAATATTTAAATCCATTTTTCTTTCCCTCTAATAATAAAAAAATAATTTAAAAAATCATTTTCTCAAATGTCTTGCTAAGTCAACCATAGAGGTCATGTAAAGCCCTTGGCAGAGACCGATGATAAAATGTTATTCCAAATTGCTAATGTAAAACCTATGAAGTTAGACTGTGGGAAGCACAGGCATGTTGGAGATACCTATTTGGACTGTTTTTAGTACATCTAACTCATTATATTAACTAAGATTCATGAGTCAGAAAGGAAGAGCCATAGGCGGCTGGGTGCTCAGGAGAACATCTTTTAAAGTTTAGTTTTAAAAAATTCTAAAAGGCCAGGAACATGTCGTTTTGGGGGTGAATGACATCAGCCAGTATGCATTGTTTAAGAAGAGGGCATTTGTAGGCAAAAGGCAATCGTATGCAATTCCATAGATACTAATGAACACATCTTTTTATGCCCCAATGTATAATTGAGATATAATGAGTATGCATTTGATAACATGTATATGAACTTCAAGAGCTAAGCTAGAATTTCTTTAAAGTTTAAAGCTACAACATACCACCAAATTTTCTGCTGTGGTCAATGAGGCATTAGGCACAGGAAGAAGTATATATAAGAGCAGGTTGCAGACCCTGAATCTAGCTAGAGGCACAGCTTGGTTCAGAACAAGACTGCTGTTAGCTCTTAAGGATTATCTGTTGGCTGGGTGGGTGTGGGGTGAATATTGGAACTAACTATTCCATTTTATGCTAGCAAGAAATGCCCTTTTTTTCCAACAGAACACCTGGGTGAGATACGCTACCTTCCCAGCCCCTTTGCAGCACTGGAGTGACACAAAAAGAAAAGGAGTTGGCAAGAGAATCTGCTTCACTAAGAACTGTTTGGTTGATGCTACATAATGCAACAAAGGCTTGGAGTGAAAACCCTATCATTAAAATAACTACAGTTACTATTAAGTTTGAGTCACTCAGGTCAGACACTAGTTCCTCCAAACGTATATTTAATATTTTTAACCTGACTGCACTTTCTAGAAAACAGTACTCCTACAGAAATGTAATGCTCCACAATAAAACACAAATGTCTCAGGTGTAGTATTAATGGAAAATCACATTATTATGTTTAATAGAAACGCCCTGACCTGGCACAAGAAAAGCATGGGGGTAAAGGCACGCTCAATGTCCTGCTGCTGCAAGGACAAAGCAGTTGTTAAAATACACTTGAAAGATCCAATGAAGAGGACCATTCCCCATCCCCACCCCTACAAAGGCAGGCAAAAATCCCCGCCACAGTCCATGCTCATTTTACCATATGGTAGATTCCTTTCTGACTCCAAATGTGGTGATCAGTTTGACCCTGAGCAGGGCCTCTATCCAGGAACCTCAGGGTTTTTTAGTTCCACTGCATACTTCTAACAAAGATTTAACTTAAAAGCGATTACTGGATTTCAATGGACTCCAGTTACCATCCTAAACCTACACAAAAATGTTATTTATTCTACAGTTTTAAGGACAGAAGTATTCAGCTGTGTTAGTCTGAAGGCAGGCAGAAGGCAGGGCAGAGTGCTAACTGCTGCAGAGAGGCATGAGCTTTCATAAGCAACAACCTACTTTTTCAGAATTATACTTTTAATGAAAAACCAAAATATTAGTATGTTTGGTATTGTAAGTGAAGATCCTTCCCATTTCCTACAGCCCCAGACTCCTTTGATGCTCACTATCACCCCACCTGACTTGCAATTTCAGAGTTATGCCACTTGTTAAAGAAGTGGTCTCCTGTGGAAGTTGGGGTACATATTTTTCCCTAAGTGTCTATTTTGGACATTGCTTTAAAAAGCAGCCAGAAGATCTAAAGCCCTTTTGGGAGGGACTTTACCTTTTTGTGGTTCTAAAACAGTAGTGCTCAATCTTTTGGCCCCATGGGCCAGATGAGCGGCTCGAAGCCCATCTGTGGGCTGGATAGGGCTGTCTGCAGGCCAGATCACAGGCCCTGGGGCCCAGCACATCAGGACTGGGCCATGGGGGTCTGGCAGCACCCTTTCCTACCCCCAGTGTGACAGGATTGGGTCCTGGGGGCCCGTGCCTCCCTCTCTCAGCGCCCCACACAGAGCCTGGCCCTGCACTCTGGGACGAGGCACCAAATCCAGTGCAAAAGGGCCAGGACTCCCCATGGGCTCTGAGATAGGCAGCAGGGGAACCCTGAGGGCCAAACACCATAGCACCACAGGTTGGGTCTGGCTGGTGAGCCAGAGGCTGAGCATCCCTGTTCTATAATAAATAGACAGGCCTCTTTGTCAGAAAAGATTATTTTTGGTTCCATGCATTTCAGTATTATGAGTATCCTGTTGTTTGAGGTACAGGCCATGGAGGAGGGCTGTGCTGCAGTCCTGAAAATTCCTATTAAAGGCCCAAATCTAAACACTGGTAATGCCCCTAAGTGACTTCCCTTGCACAACTGAGAGGAAAGTATTATTTGTTCTAAATGCTTATTGTTGATGCTTATTTGTGATTTCATAGTCTGGTTACAAAGCAATTTTATCTTACAGCTGTTTGTTTAATCAGTCACAGGGACAGTCTCCAGTCTGGTGTTTATTTGCTGTGTTTGTGTACACAGGCAGTTTTTTAGATGTGGAAACTCAGGGGCTTCCTGGTCTGAGAAGCCAGGTGCAGTATTTGTTCAGCTGGTTGCCAGGTAACCCTCCCAAACAGTGTTAAAGCCTGGGAGGCCACTGGAGGTTCAGTGGCAAGGATCAGAAACTAGTGCTCCCTCCATGAGACTATTTGCGCTGCAGCACAGTCTCAGATCTTTGCTCAAGTTTCCTGATGTTAGGAAGGATGGTATTTCTACTTTGGAACAAAATAATTGTGCAACACTTAGTTCTCTTCTGTAAACACAGTTTGCCAAGAGGAAAATTAACCTTGTTATTGCTGAACCAGGACAGGAAGTACCATTAAGATTATTCAACTAGTTCCAGTATCACCCATTCTAAACACCTGAACATCATGAGTCAGGCCCTAAAAGGTTCACATAAAAATCATACAATTTCCCCCTTTTCAGCCCACTAATTGGAAACTCTCTTTTGCCTTCTGGTTTTTGAGTCTTTCAGTGCATTCATGCAACATTTTTGAACTTCTCTCTGCAGCTGTGAGAACTAGACACTTGGGTCAGGATCCTCAAAAGTATTTAGGAACCTTAACTGCCAAGTATCTGGGCTTTAGCCTTTTCTGTAAAAAAATAAAAAGATAATATTAGCATGTAATCTGCAGGAATTTCAGAGGAAAACACCAACTATTGTGCGATTTGTGATAAAATCATGAGTATTGGCAACACTGCATTTCAACACTGACCACTGACAAGAGAAGCTTTGTATTTATCCTTATGGGGTGTAGGATGTAGTTGTGTTGGTCTAAGGACATAGGCAAACAAGGTTCTTTGGATGAATCTGATATCTTTTATTTTTATATCTTTTATCTAATATTTAGTTGGTCTAATAAAACCTTTCCATATATAAGGGAACTGATGGGCATGATCCCCTGGGAGGCCAGGTCGAGGGAGAAAAGGAATCCAGGAGAGCTGGTTGTACTTTAAAGCAACATTATGGGAGTGGGGGGTGCAGGAACAAACCATCCCTGTGCACGAAAGACTAACAAGTATGGCAGAAGACAAGCTTGACTTAGCATGGAACTCTTCAATAAGCTGAAACACAAAAAGGAAGCTTACAAGATGGGGAAGCATGGAGAGATGACTACGGAAGAATATATGAATATTGAGTGGCTATGCAGGGATGAAATCAGGAAGACCAAAGTGCAATTGGAGTTACGGCTAGCAAGGGACCTGAAGGGTAACAAAAAGGGTTTCTACAAGTATGGCAGCAATAAAAGGAAGATCAGGGAAAGTGTGGGTCCCTTACTAAATGAGGGAGGCAATCTAGTGATAGATGATACAGACAAGTATTCAATTGCTTTTTTACCTCAGTCTTCACAGGCAAAATCAGCTACCAGACTACTGCACCTGACATCACAGTTTTGGGAGGAGGTGAGCAACCAACTGGTGAGAGAAGAGATTAGGAACTATTTAGAAAAGCTGGATGTGTTCAAGTCCATGGGGTCAGACATAATGCACCCAAAGGTGATGACAGAGTTGGCCTATGTGATTGCAAAGCTGCTGGCCATTATTTTTGGAAACTCATGGTAATTGGGAGAGGTCCTGGACGATTGGAAATGGGCAAATATAGTGCCCATGTTTAAGAAAGGGAAGAAGGAGGATCAGGGAAACTACAGACTGGTCAACCTCACCTCAGTCCCTGGAAAAAGCATGGAGCAGGTCCTCAAGGATTTCATTTCTAAGCATTTGGAGAAGGTGACTAGGAACAATCAGCATGGATTCACCAAGGGTAAGTCATGCCTGACCAACCTGATTGACTTCTATAAGATGACTGGCTCTGGGGATGCGGGGAAGCCAGTAGACATGATATACCTTGACTTTAGCAAGGCTTTTGATACAGTCTCCCACAGTATTCTTGCAAACAAATTAAGGAAGTACGGATTGGTAGTGATCAATGGCTTGAGTTCTGGTTGACAGCCAGTATCAACTGGAATGCTCTAGGGGCTGGTCCTGGAACTGGTTTTGTTCAAATCTTCATTAAAGATCTGGAAGATGGGATGGGTTGCACCCTCAGCAAGTTTGCAGATGACACTAAGCTGGGGAGAGTAGGACTAGGATTCAGAGAGACCTTGACAAATTGGAGGATTGGACCAAAAAAAAATCTCATGAGGTTCAATAAGGACAAGTGCAAAGTCCTGCACTTAGATCAGAACAATCCTATGCACTGGTATAGGCTGGGGACCGACTGACTAAGCAGAGGCTCTGCAAAAAAGGACCTGGGGGTTACAGTGCACAAGAAGCTGGATATGAGCCAACAGTGTGCCCTTGTTGGAAAGAACGGCATACTGGACTGAATTAGTAGAAGTGTTGCCAGCAGATCAAGGGAAGTGATTATTATCCTCTCTTCTGCACTGGTGAAGCCACATCTGGAGTACTGTGTCCAGTTTTGGGCCCCCCACTACAGAAAGGATGTGGACAAATTGGTGACAATCCAGCAGAGGGCAATGAAAATGATTACGGAACAGGGGAACATGATTTATGATGGTGGTTGAGGGAAGTGGGCTTATTTAGTGTGGAGAAGAGAAGACTGAGAACGGATTTAATAGCAGCCTTCAACTACTTGAAGGGTGGTTGCAAAGAGGATCGAGCTAGTTTAGTTCTGTTCTCAGTGGTGACAATTGACAGAACATGGAGCAATGATCTCAAGTTGCAGCAAGGGAGGTTTAGGTTAAATATTAGGAAAAACTCTCTCACTAGAAGAGTAGTAAAGTACTGGAACAGGCTACCCAGAAATGCTATAGACTCTACCCTTGGGGATTGTTTAAGACCCAGCTAGAAAGGCTTGATCTAGTTGAGGATGGTCCTGCTTTGAGCAGGTAGCTGGACTAGATGAACTTCTTAGGTCCCTTGAAACCTTAATTTTCTATGATTCTATGCATATATCAAGGAGAGTACAATTTGACAGGGGAAACCTGCAATGTGCTGGGTATTCTCAGCTCTTCCTATGGTCTGACTAAAAGTTCAGAGGACCTAGACTTATCATATCAAGCATATCAAGAAGTCAGAGCTATGTATTTCTTCACTGTGAATGTTCATGAAAACATTTTCTTTAATTCCATTCTATGTGGATTCAAATACGTTTGAAATTCCAAAGACAAGCTAATTTGAAACCCAATTGTAATTAAAATCTTCAAAACTGTGGCTTTCACACAATTTCAAAAGTAGAATTGAAAATCAGGTTTGGTTCTCCTAATACTCTGGATACATTTAGTGAATCTTCTTCGGAACTTTGTGTTTGTAATAAAATGTAAAACCAGACCAGATCTGTATAAAACCAACAGAGGGGCAGATGGACAGAAATGCATATATAGGCACACACATTTTACAATGATATGCTTTTATGTATGTCCATAAGAGCTGTTTAAAATCACGTATATGCATACCCTGTCAAAAACCAGATAGCCATGTCACAGACTACATTTAAATTGCATCCTAATGGAGCTTTTGTATTTCCATGAGAAATCATGAGTAAAATTGAGAGTGTGTGAGAGAGAGAAAGAGAGAGGGGAATGGTATGGCCTGAATGACAAAGAAAAGGAGGAAATTGGAATGCCTCTCACCCTGAAGAACTTAAGTGGTGAGTATGGGTTTAGATTTCCAGTTTCTTTTTATCTGGATCAATCATTGTAAGCATTGTCTCCCTTTATATCTTCTAGTCACTTTGTGTGCTTTCATCCAGATATAACTTCAGATAACAGTTTCCACCTGGTATTTTTTCCTATCCTTTCCAGTGTAGATAAAGAAGTCAAAATAAAATGGGGAAAAAAGGGTTCTGGGAAAATTGATGAAGCTCAGGTTAGTGACTTTTAAAAATAATGAAAACCTCTAGTACTAATACTAATAGGTAATGGTAACCAACTAGTTTGTTTCCAGTTGCCATAGTAACTTCTCTACTTGTCATGGCAACAAACCTAAACAAGAATAAATATCTGTCTATTCTCTGGTCCCCATTTCTCTCATTGAACACTGCCCTAATAAATAACTCAGCAGTAGTTCCCTAGCTGTTGCTCACAAAGACATTCTACTGTAAACATATTTTCACTGAATATGCAAGCAATTGTAGGTGCTTAATAAATAATAATATATGATTATGTTCAAATGATTGCTTTTCATTTAGTAGCAAAGGTACTTTTAAGGGTAAGTAGCGTATGTCAATAAAATACCATTTCAGCCAGAAAGGGTTGGTGAACTTACTGGCATGGCTTATCAGTATGTCTGACAGAGGAACCAAGGAGCTATTTAGCATGAGCATGAATACCTGTCAGAGGCATATTAAGTGATTAACTTATGATTGTAAGGAAAATAAATGGCTTTAAAAATGATTATTCTAATGGAATTTCCTCTTGGAGCTCATGCAGATACTTGGCTCTTTTCCCCTTGATCTGTTTAGCAATGTTATTTACTAATTTTATAATTTGCCCCAGAGCACTATTTTTATTTGGCAGTTTTTTCATGTCAACTGTTAATAGTCTAATATGAACATACATCCCTAGACTTGTGCTTGGCAGAAGAGCTGTGCAGAAGGCACTTCCTAAAAGGTTTTCAAACTGGAGAATGCATTCATTTTGGTAGACTCACAGCCCTGATAAAGCATCCCTTCTGTTGGACATTACCCAAGCTGTTATGTCAGACACTCTAATCCACCAGACCACCACTCCAAGCCTCCAGAGTCTAAGTGAAATCCATGCACTGCCCATGGTATAACATGGTTGATCATTTTTCAAGGCATCTATTGTTAGACATACTGTTCTTGAAGGGCAGATCTTTTGTCTAGTATTATTTCTGGAGTGCAAAGATTGTGATTCAACTTGTTGGGGCTAGTGATGATCCCTAACACTCCCCCATGTCTAAAACACAGCCACTTCCCAAGCTCCAGCTGTATGGTTGTTCTTAGGCTACAGTAAAGCTCTTCAAGGACACATAATATTAGGAGTGCATCAATAGAGACTTTTTGGGCTGACACCGATGGTCGATTTTTAACAAGCTATATTGGCTAATACTGATCTGATTGCCAATATGCAGTGGGGCAGTGTGGACAGTGGTGTTCAGTTGGTCAGTCTGTTGTGGGGGAAGGGGTGATGGGGGAGGAAAGGAGGTATGGGGGGTATTGAGGCCCCAGTGGTGAGGGTGGGAGTAGGGCTGGAGCTGGGGCAGGGACAGGGGCGGGCATGCATGGCCAGGGAAGGCTGTGGGACGGAGCTGCAAGCAGCTCATTTGGGGAATGTGGGGGGTGGTTCCTGTCACTGTGTGCACCCCGGGAGGGCATGGGGGGGCATGTGCTGCTGGATCTGCACATGGGGCGAGGGTGAGCTGCTGCTGCAGGCTGGAGCTGGGACTGGGCTGGGCTCTTGCCAGCAGGGTGCCAGGCTGTGCTCTGGGCCAGGCTGTCTTCAGGGAGGATGGTGGAAGCACTGGGAGTGGGGTTACGTGGGGGGCTGCAGTCACCCCAAAATTTGTGGTAGAAGCACTGCTGCCTGCCTTAAACACAGCCCTGGCTCAGCCCCAACCCCCTGCCGGGTAGAGCTCAGCACCACCCTGGCCCCAGTCTGTAGCAGCAGCCGACCCTCACCCTGCATGCAGATCCGGGGGCACATGCCCCCCCCCCCATGCCCTCCTGGGGTGCGTACAGCAGTGGGAGTGGTCCCCCCTGTACCCCCCAGATGACCTGCTTGCAGCCCTATCCTGTGCCTTACCCCAGCTGTGCAGTGCCTGTTCCTGCCCCTGCCCCTGCCTCTGTCCCAGAGCCCCACTCCCTCCCTCATGACTGGGGCCTCGATCTGCCCCGCCCCACATGCCCCTTCCCTCATACTTACCAGTCTGACCCAGTTGCTCTCCATGCTGTTTGGTTGTGCTCCTGGCTGCCTGTGTGCTGTGTTGCAGCTGCGTGCATGCATGGGGCATTTATTGGCAACATTATCAGCCACAAACAGCCAAAAACAGCTGATTGCCAATACTGTCAATTTTCCTTATATTCGTGCTGATCTGATATGTGACCAATGTTTCCGTGCACCACTAGATAATATGATTAGCATATCTCTGTCTTGGGTCTGCACACATATATACACAGAGTTTGCACAGGATTCTGAGCACCATTGCTTTTTACTTAAGACAGGAATCACAGGACAATGTAGATTTTTAAGATAATCAACATCCTGAACCCTATACCCTCCCTTTAGCTCACCATTCCCATAGGTATCAGTGGTCAGAAGTGTTCATATTTGCATTCAGGAGAGCAGGGCTCCTCCTGTTTCCTCCTGAGATAACTTCTCTCATCTTCACATAGTAAAAGTCACCTCCAGAATTGAGTAGCTCTAGTCCCTTCTGTTATGAGACTTTCTGATCAGGCCCACAAGGTAACCACAAAGCCTTAGCAGATAACCTTATTGCTTGCAATTTTCCTCCACATAAATCAAATCAGTTTTCCTGGGTTGGAGTCAACCAATTGTTTAAAGATTCCATTGCAATGGCAAAACACTTAAATCATTGATCCACTATTGTTAGTTTTGTGCAACTTGCCTTTGGAACTGCAGTCCAACATAGATATAAAAAGACAGAACATACAAACAATCTGCAAGTTCAACATTGGAATTTGAAGTTGGATGAAAATACATAAGGAGAATTCATAAGTTCTATCTAGATAGGTTCCCCAAATTGTCTCACACATCAAGGTAAATACTGTATAGGCACCTGGATCAGGGGTGAAAATGAAATGAGAGAATGAAACCATTTGTGTTTTATACTGTGCAGATAAACAATATTTATGGCATTTTCAAGAGGAGTACCAGAGCTTCACAAACATGTTAAACCATGAATCTAAGACCATGCTTGATTAGGTTGGAGATCAGAAGCAATGTTTTGCTTAGTTCTATTCAATAGCTGCTTAGCTCTGGGTATGACAAGATGTTCCCATATTTCAGTTTTGTGTGACCTCGTTTTGTCTACAAAATGTTCCATTTGAGTACTAGGACTCAAAGAGTTGATCCAGAGATGAAGTATTTGCTTCTAAAGACATTTTTTGGCATTGTGCAGATTACCAAATGTCAGCAGGGTTATTGAGGGAGAGTCTGTCAGGTTTGTCCCCTTTCAAGCCATTTATAGTGCAATAGGAAACAGTTCTTTCAAAGCACCCTCCCTACTATTTTTATTTTATTTTAGCATTAAATTATTGACTGAGCACCTGTTCCTACATTAGACATTATGCAAACTAGGAAGGAACTGACCAACATCAGCTGGCCATTGTCTCTTTAATTTTAAATGGCCAATAGCCAATTCAACCACCTGCTATTTGGTGAGTCATACCATATTATTAATTAGACACAGAAGCAAGCATCTGACTGACTGCAAGATGGTTGCTTGCAATGGAAGAGAAAACAAGCATGCTATGAATTGAAAAATATCATTTTTTATTTCTAACAGGCCTCACCTGTGTCCCTACTAGATTTAAAAGCACCTAAGGCTCTTTAGCTGTTGGCACGTTGACCAGTCAAGGCAGAGGGCAAGACTATTACTGTCAACAGTTGCATCTCTCTACAGAGGAAGCCTAAAGGAGTCTCTGACTGTTTCTATAACATAGTGTGTCCCCTAGGTATTTTAAAACACACACCTTTGCTTCTCTTTCTGGAACTCTTCCATTGTTTTTCAGTTCTTTTTCTGATTCTTCTTCATCTCCTTTTCCTTGCTGGCTCAGTCCTTGTTGGCTCAAATTCATATGATTCTGAGGAAGCACATCTTACATTGAAAACAACAGATACCGAGGATGCATGCATGGCACATTGCAATATAGGGCCTCTGTGAATGGATACATTTCACTTGGTGGAACATTCTACCTGATGGCTAAGGGGTTATCCTGAGCTGTATCCTTTGGATCCTTCGCTTGGCTTTATATTTGAGCTAGATTGGGCTTCTGCAATTTAAATGCTTTGTAGCCTATTTAGATGTTTATCTTATAAAGGTGTCATTTTTACTGAACAATGAATGCAACAAACTATATTTTTATTATATACATTTTCAAAAACAATAGGGTTTTTCTCTATTTTTGGCATTAGTATTGCCTTGACTGAGTTGTCTTCAAACATAAAATGCCACCCATAGAAATTTTAATCAGAAGCTATCCCGACAAAAGCTGCCATTCAAAATTTGGAGACATAGTTACGGGTACTTCTTTTTAAAAAGAACATGCCTATTTTTACACTGGGTTCTTTCTCTTCTTTGAACACAGAAAGACAATATGCCAAAGAAGTGACATATATTCCTTGGGGAATGTACTTACCAACAATACAATCCAATCTCCATTAGCCACAACAATTGCCCTGGTCAAGTATTTACCACTTTGTAATAGTTTTGCACCCTTGCAACCGCAGACCTGGAACTAAATAAAAGGATAACTACTAATGAGGACTACTGAAGACTGTCCTTGACCTCAAGAGTAAAAAGCCTGTGATTTTTTGATTGTAGGCATGAATGGTTTCATGTGTAAAGGTGCATGTATATCCATGACGTATGTCCATGCAAGTTGCCATAGATTCGTTTTTTTACAGGGTAACTCAGGGATCTGATCCAATTAGACTATGGTACAATTTACTGCTAGACAAAAACAAATTAACCAACCAGTCTGAACAAAACCACACATTACACTCAATATTGGCTAGAATCCTTAAAGACCTTCTAAACTCAATGATGCTTGGCTACCTGCCAAAACACATGCTGATGTGTACAATATGACATATAACATAAAGATAGCAGGTTCTACCACATACAGCCAAATGCTTTTTTTTAAAGACAAATGAGATCTATCTTAACCTTGAATGTTAGCTAGGAGCTGAAGGGAGGGTGAGAGACAACTCTCAGGCTAAGTACAGACGGTCAAAAAGCCTGAGGCTGAATTGTTGCATGTTAGTCTAAGCTCCATAGATTGAACTGAGAAGCAAGTGAAAAGAGATTCATTTTTGATTCTGGAATTGCAGTCACATGCCTACAGCGGCCCAGGCCAGAAGCCAGGAGGTGTTAGAGCATGTCTCCCTGCTCTGTTGGAGCAGACAGCTTGAGCCAAGACTAACTTGCCCACACTGTTAGGGGAGATTTGCAGAGGAAGTGCAAAGCATTCTGGGATGCTGGGGGACTATAAATTGACTTGAATCTGTAGGGGATCTGGGACAGAAATTCAATAAACCAATTTAATGTAAATCAGTTATGTCTGATACTACATGTATCCAGGTTTATCTTAAACCAGTTTTGGCCAGTTTGAAAGCAGTTTATGTTCACTGAACTCCTGTTGTGTTACAGATTTAAACCGGTTTCTGATCACTTATACCAGTTTATGTGTAATTTCTGTCCCTAGCCCCATTGATAATCCTTTAAAAATCCCAGCCATTAGTCCTTCATCATTTTCCAGTTCACAACTGTTGACTGACTAAGGAGCATCTTTGATACAGATGGTCAGCAGTCCTCCCTCATCCATCTATTTTATGGATAAAAAAATTGTACTTGGTGTATGTCATTCATTTTTTCGAGAGAGAAACTACCTGCACCCTGTTAACTCTCAGAACTAAAAAACATGGCTTCAGAGGAAATGTGGCCTTATAGTTAATATGCCAGCACTGACTCAACAGGTCTAGATTTAAGTCCCAGGTCTCTGCTATGACCTTTGGTAAATCATTTAGTCTCTGTGTACCTTAGTTCCTCATCTAGATAGGAGGAAGTTTTACGGATATTTAAGGATGTATCTTTCTCACAATTTTTAAGTTTTCTTTTTATTGATTTTTTTAAATGTTCAGCTTTGATGTGACATGCTGCAATAATGCCTGGTAATCACATGGAATAACAATATCTTCAAGATTAGGGATTTAGGGTTGGAGCCAAACCAAATCCCAGGATCTTAAATGCTGCAACTCAGACTCATGGGAAAAATTTAAGAAAGCAGCCTTCTCTTCTCCAGGCCAAAATATGACAATAGGCCCCTTCAGACAGCAGAAAGGCTAATAACATGGGAATGTATTTCCAAACCCAAAGTAAAATTCAGCATCTTTCTCCTCACACATCATACACAGGTGTTCAAAGTCTACATTAGTGGGTGCTGTTATCAAAGCCTATATAAACAAGCAGACAGCTGACAGCAAGCCAAATATATTCCTTCAGCCAATTTAGCTATTAATGTTAAACCCCCAGCAACATTGTTTTTAAGTTCCAAAGTATTTATCTGAGCCATTTTTTCCTGGAAGGACTTACATTTGTTCTGTTTTTTTCTCTAGTTCAGCTGAACAAGCTTCCCAGGCCTCCAGATTTTCCACTAATGCTGGATAAACATTTTAGACATGGTAATAGAAGAAACTGTCAGAGCTTCAGGTGAGATATTTGCTTAGAAAGGTTGTGCCATACTGGGGACAGAATCAGAAGGGCTGAAAAAGACTTTCACAAAATTTGTTTCATCAATCATTTTCATAGGGTGTTAAAGAATATACCTAGCAGTTAGGGAGATTTTCAACCACTATAATGTAGAGGGAAAAATGATTTTATCATAATGGAAATTTTATACTTTGTTATCCTTTAAGTTGTTTTTGTTGCCATCATCCTGCCTGCCACTTCCATGGCATATTTGGCAAACATTTTGGAGGCTTCATAAGCCTCCCTATGAGCTAGTAAATGGTACACAGGTGTGTCCTATTTGGATATCCAGAATCACATGCCTTGTTATCTAGTTACTGAACTGCCCAATAGTTAGAGGCAATATGAACGTAAGATTTGCCATACCAGATTGTGGCTCCATCTAAGCCAGCATTCTGCCTCCAGCACTGGCCAGATGCTTAGAGGAAGACAAATCCCCTGAACTATGCAATCCAATTGGACAACACCATACATAGAGAGAAGAAACCCTTTGTAAACCCTCCAAATGATCAGCAAGTGTCATACAACCTGAGATTCTATTATTCTTGAAATTATTATAGCTACAAATGATATCAGTAATACAATAATTAACCAACCCTTGTAAAAAATCTAGCTGGCAGCGTTTGACTTGATAACCTTTAGTAGGAATCAACAACACATTTTGGCAATATAGGCATAAAGGACAATTCAGTTTATTGGTTTCAAATTTGCTGTCCTATGAGTTTTGTGCTTTGCCTTCCTGTGTTTATAATGTACTATAGTTGCTGTGAAAATTCAGGAAGTTTGGCAATAATTTGCAAAGCTCAGTATCATTAGATAGTGCTACATTACAGCTTTACTTTTGTTTGGTGAATACAGAATTTTGTAAATTGGTTTCAGTGCTCATTTTCGATGCACATATATGATTCATTCTGAACCCTGTTTTGGAAAAATCACTATATACTAGTTTTTGAAATTTAAGCCTAAAATCAACCTAATATTAATTTTCTGCTTATGATCTTTGACAAGTAGTGAAAAACAGAAGGCTTCTTAGCTAGCAAACATGAAAAATCACACTGGACTTCCAGACAAGAAATGCATTCTGTTGAAGCTGCATACTCTAGTTACTGCACTCATACAGGTCTTTCTTCCTGGACAAGTCTCAATGTCTCTATTACATCTTCACTAAAACAGTAGCCTCACTGGCATTTATTCACAGGAACATGCCTTCAATCCTCCTTACTATTTTGGTATCCTTCTTGTATGTCTGTTTTAGAAGGATGCTCATTTCCTTATCTGTACTGGGAGGTGTGTACTGTGAAGCATATTTTTAGTAGTCATGCAACATATTGATTCCTGGTTAAGGGCCAATATAAAAATCCAGAACTGGACAACAAAAGGAAGACAACCTGAGGGACATGGTAGACACTTTGAACACAGGAAAACAGAATTTTGAAATAAACAGAGAAATGCCCCAAAAGATGGGAATGGGAAAGGTTTATATCCTGATTTCGATTCCTAGAATTAAGATTTGACATTTTCCTGACAGTGTACTTAGAATGGCAAGAAGTAAAATTATGTCAACTTGACAATTTTATGATAATCTGGTATATTTCAAAGTACAATATTTTGCTCTGAAAACCTATAGTTTTGACTGTGTTTTTATTTTCAGTTTTCCAGATACTAAAGCTCAAGTAACATTTTTCTGTGTGCTTATTTTTATTAAGTGAAGATTTATATCCACTACCAGGAAATCTTAACCCTAGGAGAAATAGATTACATGTGAAAAGGAGGAGGAACTGTGCTATTCAACATTAGCCACATTTTCAGCATAGTACTATAAAGAATTCTACTCTAACTTCCTTCATTTTCAGACTTACTTTACTGCAATAGCATCCTTCTGTAACTAGAGCTGAATCCAGTAACTCAGATAATAAGAATTCATTCATTATTCAGCCATTCATTATAATGTCATTATAATATTGTCTGTGTTTGAAAGGCTTTCCTGAGGATTCACTATCACTGCATTGTGATGTATTGTACTGAATAGTAATTTATGGTTTAGGCATAAAAATAGCTTAATAAACATAGGAAACAACAAAAGCATCTGAAAAGTTACCTGCTGGAGACAAAAGGAATTGTTTTTCCTTTTGCATAGAGCTTTCTATTAAATAGCATTTTTCTTTTGTTTGTATCAGATACAACTCAAAGAAGAAATTTAGTGCCACAACAAATTGTCTCTTTAAATATTCCAAATTACAGAATTCCATACTTCACAAAACTTCTGTTCTCTTTTACCTGAAAAGAAAATCTATGCTATTGGTAGGAGTTGTGCCCAGTGTAGTAGAGGACAGAAATCTGCATTTTTGTGTGCTCTTGACAAGATATAGCTCATGGTCTTACTACTCCTTTAAATAAATCTCTATAACAAAAATATGAGTTCAAACAATATACAAATGGCATGTGCACCACAGCAGAATGTGTAAGGGGTTGACTGTATCTTCTCTTTTTGCATTGGAAAGAAGGCCCAGGGGATCTGGGGCTCTACTCTAATAGACTGAATGAAGTGCTAGGTTGGTGATTTTGGTTGTTGTTAGGTTTGTTTTTCTTAATGGTAATTGGTTTTTATTTATGCTAATAAGGGTTTGTTCCTGCTGATTACTGCACTCCCTATAATTGCAGCTGCCTGAAAAGGGCTGGATGCAGCAGTGAGCTGAGGGTTAGTATTAGCATCAGTCGTATTTACTATAGTAGCATCTACTGGCCCCAACTCAGGTTCTGTCATGGTGCTAGGCACTACATAAACACAGGATAACTTCCTTGTCTCAAAGAGCATACTGCTGAAATAGACAGGACAGTTAAAGGGGAAACCCAGGTGCAGGAAAAGAAGTGAAAATGATAGGAGCCCAGATCCCCTGGCTAAGTAGCGACATTCAAAAAGCCTGAGCCTGAAACGATTCAATTTTTGCAGGTTAGTTTAACCTGTGCAGATTGAATTGGGAAGCAAGTGAATAGACAGTCACTTTTGATTCTAGAAATGCAACCACATGCCTGCAGTGGCTCTGGCTAGAAGCTGGGGGGCACTACAGTGAGCCCTCCCTTTGTTTCTGCAGCAGCCGCAAGGCTGGAGGGAAGGTGACCTGGGGAGAGGGGGAGGGGGGGCATGGCCAGCCTCTGAGTATGCTACTGAGTATGACTGGGGAGGGGTTTAAACTCCCACCCTAGCCTGCAGGGTCCCCAGCTGGGATCTGCCTGGCTTTTCCACACCCCACTCAAGCAGCTGAGGTGGGCGAGCTATGTGTCAGTGCTGCCAGTCATCTTACATACAGTTCAGTGTGTGGGTGTGTACAGGATGGTCTGGACAGGGATGCTCCTGCCTAGGGCAGGGACTGCGCTAGATGTGACCCCTGCGGGTCCCTCCCAGCCCCACTCCTCTAGGATTCTGTGACCTGATCCAGAGAGAAACCCCCTGTGCTGCTTCTCCAAGAACGGAGCATTTCAGGGCCCTGTGCAGAAGGAAGAGGGGGAAAGGCCTGGGGCCTGTTTCCCTTTCCCTGCCAGGACAGTCACAAGGGGCTGCATGAAGCCAAGGGTCACACACACACACACACACACACACACACACACACACACCCCCCCCATGAAGTGAAGCAGGGCCCGGTGCTGCACTCTGCCTGCTCTCTGCCTTCCCTTCACTGTGGGCTTCCTGCAGCCATGAACAAGGGTAAGGGCCTGTCCCCCTTGGTGCCCCACACCTGCTGTGTATTTTAAGGGGCCAGAGGGAATGAGAGGGGCCTGACTTGCACCCTAGACATGCAGGGAGGAGACAGGGGCTCCTTGCTGCCAGGCTCCTGTCCCTTTGAGGGTGCTGGCAAAGGCTGGCAACTGTCTGATCTCTGTGATGCTACAATGCAGAGAACACAGGTATAGACCGGGTGTACACGGGTTTGTACTTCCCTCTCCAATTGAGAGAATTATTGGCAGTTCAGTGTGCTGTGAAGGGACACAACAGTCCAGTAGCCGCCTCCATCCCCTATAAAGTCAAGTCCAGTCAATCAATTACTTAACTATATACAGATTTATTATCACAACAAAACCATTAAACGGGTAAGGACATATATATATAATCTATGTGCAAGTTTATAAAACAATAAACCCTATAATATACATACATACACACGCACACACACACACACACATATACCACATCCCGTTTTGGGGGGGTAGGGAGCTCCCCTATGAGGACCCTCTCTCCAGGGTGACTTACTACTACTCTGCAGTCCCAGAGGGTTGCTTCTTGTTCTCCAGGTCAAGTTCTGTCCCTGCCGGGTTTTCCTGCCACCTAACTCTGCTGCTGTCGTCCTGGCTTAGGGCCACAGGCACCACTGTGTGTAGTGGATGCTTCACCATATGCTAGGGGTTAGAGGTCTGGACAGCTTTGTGCAGCACCGGGGCTTGGTCTGTTCCTGGCCCCTCTGGGCTGCATCGTCTGTACTGAGCTGCTGCCCTGTGTCAGCAGCTGTAGACCCAAGCTACCTCAAGCGGCTCCCAGGGTCTCTCACCCTCCATGCAGCGCTTCCTGCACCAAGCTCCCAGCCTTGTTCTGGGGGTTGAGGACCTGATTCTCCCCAGGGGCTCCAAAGATCCAGCACCATGTCTCTGGCCATACACCAGAGGTTGCAGACACGAGCCACCTCACGCAGCTCCCAGGGCCTGGACGCCGTGCACCATGCTGCGCACCAAGAACCTAACCACTGGAGCCGTCCCCTGCTCCCCGCTGATAGAAGTGTTCAGGGGCTCTTCCTGGGCTACTGCTTTGCCCTTCTGAGCAGCTCTCCTCAACTCTTCTAAACCCCACTCTTCTCTCT
Source organism: Alligator sinensis (assembly GCF_000455745.1). Taxonomy (NCBI): domain Eukaryota; kingdom Metazoa; phylum Chordata; order Crocodylia; family Alligatoridae; genus Alligator; species Alligator sinensis. The sequence goes on from NW_005841903.1 coordinate 2,410,392, forward strand.
TCTTAGTCCTTGATGCATCTGCCCCTTGTGCTGGGCACACAGCTCCTTTTATATGCTCCAGGGCTCCGCCCCTGAAGTCTTCTGGACTTGACAGTTTGTAGTCTTTAATCTGGTCTGGGAGAGCTCCTCTCCCTGTCCCCTCAGAAAAGGGGCATGATGTTATTTCTCTTGCTGCCTCCTGATTGGTGGATGGGCTCCACCAATCAAAACAGCAGGCTCTCAAGCCTGGACTTCAACCCAAGTTCTGAAATGTAAGCCTGCTACATGGGGCATTCAGAAGTGGGTGTTAGACCTGGGGACACCTGCTTCTCCTCCTGCCAGGGCCATGCTTGGGCCCAGGCTGGTGCAGGGCTGTTATCCCTGGGGCAGGGGAAGACAGTGGAACCAATCAGGAGACAAGCAGGAATCGCCCTCCCCAAAACCCCACTGCTGACTCTGCCTGAGTCCCTCTCACCCACCTTTGGGGAGCTATGGCCACTGCTGGGGAAGTTGCTGGCACTCACCCACAGAGTTACTGGTCACTGCATCTGCCTGACCAGAGCCTTCTCTTTCAGACTCCCAGTAGCTCTGTAGCCACTGTGGGGCTGCCCAGCTGAGCAGCACACCCAGGCGCAGTGCCTGGAGCAGCCGTGTCTGCATTGCAAGCAGGAAAGCAGACCCGGGGTCTCCCTGGCCTGACCTGGCTGGGACCACTTCCCTGATTGCTGCAAAGCATCCTGGGATGCTGGAGGACTGTGAGTTAACTTAAGCCAGGAAGGGGCCTGGGACAGAAGTTCTATAAGCCAGTTTGACCTAAATCAGTTAAGTATTCAACCATGTTTATCTTACTGGTTTGAGCCATTTTGAAAGTGGTTTATGTGCACTGAATTTCTGTTTTGTTACAGGTTTAAACCAGCTTCTGATCACTTAACCCAATTTATGTGTAACGTTTGTCCCTAGCCCCTGAGTCCTAATCCTCTGAGAATTTACAATGAATTATGAACTCTCCTGCATTATGCACCAATTACATGACATCAACAGCCTCCAAACCATATTTACCAAATGCTTCTTGAATGAAGTTAAAGAGGGAAGTAATTTCTACACTGAAAGAGCCAACTCTCTCTGACCCTTATGTCTGGCCATCAGGGGTGGCACCAGCCTTTTCCCAGTGCAGGGCAGAGGTGGGCTGGACAGAAAATTGGGGGGCAGCCCTTCTATCCACCGATCCATCTACACATAGTTTGTCTGTCCATCTGTCTGTCTGTCTTTGTATCCCCAGACAAAGGTGGTACGTAAGCCCCGCAGGCCAGGCTGGACTGGGTCAGGCTAGGCCAGGCACACCACACCTCTGCAGGCTGCAGGTGGGAGTACAGCAGGCTCAGCTGTGCGGGGCAGTTGGCAGCAGCCCGGGAGAGAGGTGTTGGGGATGGACAGGGGTGTTGCTGGTAGAGGTGCCTATGGGGGGGCTAGTGCAAATTTTGGGGTGGCTATAGCACCCCCAAACTTCCCCAGTGCTGCCCTGCTGACCACGTTTTACCTGGAACCTCAACACCCAGGGGCTGATTCAGAGGGCATGCAGTGGCATGGCTGAACCCTCCTTTTGGACTGGACCATGCCATAGGGCCCCAGGGGTCTTTTTAAAATCCCCAAATCATGTATGATTCTGCTCCCCTTTCCTTACCCATCATGCTCAAAAGCACGTCCCCTCACCTTCCTCTCCTCCCTTACTTATGGCTGCTGCTTTCCTCACTGTCCCAGGGGTGGGGGAAGCTTGAAACTGTTCCTGCCACGCTGTGTAGGGGTGTACTTAGCTGGGAACATCATTGTGACAGCAGTGGTGATGGGAGGTGGGGGGGTTCCCCCATCCTGCCTAATCTCCCCAGGCACAGGGAAGGGTCATTGTTGGTGGTAGGGAAATCTTATATGCATTGGAGATTTTTAAAAGGTCCCCAGGGGCTCTCATGGCATGGTCTGTCTGCTCCAGTGGATGGGTGGAAGGAGGCTTAGATCAGGGGGAGGCAGGAATGGCAGGTCTTGTTCTCTTCCTTTGCCAAATCCTGGATCCAACCCTGGCAACAGGCAAATAGAAATGCTTTCTAGATGAGAATGAGAGCTTCCTTTCATGAAGGGAACAGAGAGAACAAGAAGTTAATCCAACTGACAGTGTGTGGAAAAATGACATCACCAACATTCTTTCTGGGCCAAGAAAATGGCTTTAGCCACTTATATTGGTGGGGTGTTCCAGATACTGTAAATGGGTGCAGTTCTACAGATGCTAGCAGAACTCTGAATGCTTACAGCAGCTGAGGATCTGGCATGTTGCTTCCCTAAACAGTGAAATGTCATCTCTCAAAGACTCACAAGGATCTTAAAGGAGAAGGGTCTGTTTGTAATGGTGCTTCCTAGTTTACTTCCTAGTAGAAATGAGCATTTGTAGATTAATAAAACTCAAGGGCACTCGAGAAAGCAAAGAAAATTTGCTGACTAGCAAAACAGAAAACTGCATTGCCTTGAGTATTCACATGAGTATCCCCTGCATATAAACACTAGTACACTTAGGGAAGTGTACTGCTACATGTGATGATGTTGTACATATTCTAGAAGCCAGCAAGTGGATAAGACTACCGTGTCAGTATCCTTAACTACTGGATTAAAAAATCCAGGATGAAGAAGATGACTTGACAATCCATTCCTGAAACCAGAGTCCATCACTTACTGTTACACACAAACAGCCTTAAAAATACTCCTCATGAATGTATACCAATAATATTTGGTCTGCAACTGATTGGGAACCTTCACTTGAAAAGATTTAAGGCAAGCAAACAAATAGAGCTAGAAGCAAGATGTTTTACATTTGATACTCTACAATTGCTTGCATGTCACTTGAACTTAATACATTGGCTTGCTTTTTCAAACGTTGCTGCACAATGTGCAGGTTAAGAGAGATCACATCTGGCTGGATAAAGCTAAATCTTTTTACGGAATGGCTCCTGAAAATCCTTAGCCTATTACTATGTAAAAGTTCAGACTACTTTTGGCAAAGTGCTTCACCTTGCAGCTGCCATTAATCTGCCCAGTCCCTGGTAACTTCCAATCCAGCTGCTAAAACCCAGGTATCTCTTTGCAGCCATTTACCTCCTGAAAAGGGGTGAGGCTGACTCCTCACATTCCACCTACTTTTGTTATGCATCTGAAACTATGTATTAGACATTTAATGGCCTGTTTTCCATTGCAGAATCAGAACTAGCCTTGCTGCTCCCACCTCTCTGAGGTTTCCTAAAAAATGCTTGAGTGCCTCACAGCCAGCAACACTGAATGAGATAGCACATTATAAGTGTTGAAGTTGGAACACAATGCCAGCCCTGAAAGCAACCCATGCTTGACCCAGGGCTGGCCATTGGCTCAACCTGTGCTTTCTGCTACTGGATAATCAGTACCATAGAAACAATGAAGAAAGATGCTATTGTTGTTGCTTATTTGGCATTGGCATCCACTTTAAATCTGTTAGTGTCTACTGCTGCTGCTTTCTCTGTTATGAATACAGAAAAGCTAAGGACCCAGCCTCTTTCTGGAAGTAAGAGAAACCCACTATTGCCTTCAGTCAGATTGGCAATAGTTAGGGCATCTGGGACTTGATCATCCTCCCATGAGTAGAGTGGATGTAGTTTTATAGTAATAGATGGTCCATTATAGTCCCAGAGGCTTTATAGCTTGGGAAGGGAGATTCAGCTGCACCTGTTCCTCCAATTATTATTTTACTAACACTGCAACACTTCAACCCTTTGAGAATGAATCATGTTGCCTGCCCTGCCCTTGGGAGCTTTCTTTTTAGGGAGGTATGATTGGGAACTTGCAATTTGTGGGGATGATTATTCCTATTTTTCTCCTTTCCCCTGCTGTTTTACTCATCTCACATTTGTAGATTCTTTCCAAAACAATAAATAAAATCTGAGATATGAGTTGCAGCCCATAATAGCCATTCATGCCACTTATACCCATCTTTCCACATCCCCCTGTTCCCAAAGAAATCAACCCAACCCCACACCCTTTCTGTTGTGCCTAAACTTCAGTACAAAATGCCTTTTTCCCCTCAACAAAAATCTCCTTCCCTCAACAAAAACAATCAAAACCTGCAACATCCCTGAATTTCCCTTCCCCTTTACTTCACCAAAAAGACAGCAACATTTCTGAGTCCAAAATTTTTGTTTAAATAGTGATTTCTATGTTCTTAGCACAGCTGATTTTGTCCACCATGATATCCCGGACTAGCCTGATTTCTACAGGATAATTCATGTGAATGCTCACCAGCATCAGTGAAAGCTGCATAATCACATCCTATATTTTTTGCAAGGTGGCAAATTATGCTCTAACACTCCCTTACTTACCCACCCTGTTATGATTCTGAATGCTACTTAATGCCAGAGTAGACTCATCCCTCAACCAACTTATTACAGCAGACGGCATTCAATACCTTGACCTCTTCTTTCTCACATTTGCTTTAAGTTTTGAGGGTCTTTTTCTAGGAGCTAAAGCAGCGAAAAAAAGCAATTTCATGCTGTGTTTTGAAGAAGGTAAGGGGAGGGGGTGGTAGAGGGGAGAGGAAGAAGGTGTTTTGGTTGATAGCAAACCAAGTACAACTGCTGCTGTTGAAAATGGATTTTTGTGTCTTGCTATTACACTACACTAACAGAAAAGCAGGCTGATCTTTACTGATTTTTCTTTGCCTCACACTTTTCTTTTGGCTGCAGCTCTAATAATTTTATTGCTTCTTTAATAATTACATTGTTTCTGTGTGGTCAAAAGGTGAACAAAATGTTCAGAGTTTGGAAGGTGTATTGCTCACTGGAGATCAGGACTCATCATCCATACGAGAAACAGTAGTAAAATTAGAGACCATCTGGCCTATTTACCTGCTCATGGAGAAGCAGTGGTCCCCAGGCCAGCTGGAGCTCTGCTTGCCAACATTTTGGATGTCCCAAAAGCTGAGATTAATGGCCAAATGTTCATGGAAGCTCGGCATCACCACCCTCCGCTTCATAAGTCTTACACCCTTTGTCACAGATTCTGTTGCTTTTGAGTATAGGGGATTATAGCAAAATGGCCGTATGCACTCTTCCTGAGCTATGTTTGCTTTTTCTTTCAATGGGTTGATTTTACACAGCATTAAAATGGACAGTGAGTGTCTACAAAGAGCCAGATTATTTTGAGTATGGAACTGGTAATCAAGCCTCAAATGATATAATATACAAGTGCCATGTCTAAGAGGGACCATTTTGTAAATGCAGTATCAATAATTCTTATTTACCCTGGAGGATTCATTTCTCCTTTAAACCTTCCATCACCTGTGTTGAAAGCTTGAATTCTCCATTACAGAACTAAAAACTCTAAGGATAGTGGGAAGTATGTCATCCACATGCTGGTTTAGTGGTACTGTTTCTTTCAGGATGCGGCATGACCAATTATAAAATAGCACCTAGATAGCACTTGTGGGTTTTTTGCACAGTAGAAGGACAGCAGCTTTGAAGCCAGGAATTACTTGGTTTCTGGAAGCAAACTTTTGGAAAATATCATACCCCAGCATTAGCCAAGCTATTGGGAAAACTTATTGGAAATTAAAACAATATACAAACAAAAAACCACAAGCCAAAACCAGTTGTTTATGTGATTTGTAAGGGGCAGAGAAAAGGATCACTCAAAGTTGATTCAGTGTTAGTCATTTATGAGGAAGGCATTTTTGATAATATGGAAATTCGTACCCCTAGGAGACAGAATTCACTGAAGTATTGAACGACTAATTCTTTCTTGGCACTTTCCCCTAGAACCATACGCAGCACAACAGGGTTCTGTGGAAATCCTTGGGCAACTATGTACTGTATCTGAACAATTCTGTTTCTCTCTCAGAATCATAAGACAAAGTCCCCCTAAGCTGCAACTTGTTTTACTAGGTGAAGAACAGAGAGATTATGTGAGCACCCTGTATGTGTGTCCCATGTATATAAAGATATACATGGGACAAAAATCCACAACTTGCCATACAATAAGCTTAAAATTATAAAATTTAATGGCCCTGTGTGAGTCATTTCTTTGAAGAATGGGAACCAACCATGGTTAAGTCATATTATTAGTTTCATATTTTGCATTTCATTTTTCCTGGTCTTCTTCAATAAGTTTTAAACTATTTAAAAGATCTATTAAATGCATTTATTCCAGAGGCATAACTGTCCTCCTTTTGGCTTTCAGGCAAAGTGGTAATTTTGTTCAGAATAAGAAACAGTTTGTCTAAGAAATTTGTTTTGCAGTGCCGCCAAATTCAAATACATTCAGAATACATAGGCAGGGTTGCCAACTGTCCGTGAATTTACAGATGTGCTTAAAAAAAAACACCCTAAAAATGCCTCTCCAAAAAAATTCATAAAAACATTTTGCCCTCCATAAAAACAGGGAGCCACTGCAACTTTAATCTCCTTCCCAAGAAAAAAGGTGGAGCAGCACTGAAAGACAGATGGAGCACAATCGTGCCACCTACTGTCTTCGTGGGAGTGCGGCACCTTGCCTGCATTGAACTTGTCAGGGCAGTGCACTCACCAGAGCCTGCTAGAGTCTTCCCTCCTCTCTAGCAATATGCAGCTGCTGGGTCCCTATTCCCCCATCTCTGCCTCTCACATCAAAGATACAAGAAGACAGACAGTGTGGTCAGGATGGAGCTGTGGTCTGGGAGGGGAGAGGCAGTGGGTAAGGGTCCATGCCAGGACAGAGGGAACAGGGATGAGGCTGGAGTGTGGGCTGGGGGATAGCATGGTATAGGGTGCAGTTGGGGGTGTCAAGGTATTGGCTAAGTAGGGGACTCTTGCAAGGGTGGCAGCGGGGTGTAAATCAACAGATGCAGTCACACAGGGCTGCCAACTCAAGCAAAAATATTAATTTTTTTACTGAAAGTAAAAATGTATGTCATTAAAAATGTGTCAATTGTCTGTAAAACAATTTCTTGGGCTGGAAATCCTGTACATAGGGTTCATGAGGGAGGTCAAGGGTAAGGAGCCTTCTCTGGTTGATGGTTTAATCATGCCTAAAGTTAGGACCAAGCGGATGCCATTACACATTTTGATGAGGTTTGAGAAGTAAGTTGACAGTCTTGGCCAAAAATCACCACAATGGACACCACTGCTGGCATTTTCCTTGTGGCTCAAGGAAATTAATGGACCTGGATCTCCAGGTTGAGGCTGAATAAACTAGGATTAATTTGGGATTTTTGCATCATTGCTTCTTGTTTTGTAATAGTTCTGTAGAAAACCTGAAGACTTTTAGTACCTATGAATGGCAGTGTGACACTTCTAGCCAACACAAGGGTAGATTTTAGTATTTTTACAAACTGGCACTTATGCTGCACAATCAGTTCTCTACTCACCAAAGACTGAATCCTCCCCATCACTATTACCTATGACAAATCTCCATTATTGCTTCCTGCATGTCTAAGATACCCACAACTCCACATTCCACAATGATTCAGCCAACCTCACCACCACTTCTGTAACTAAAGTAACTAAATGGTGTAGGAATGAAGGATGGGGAACTAAGGAACAACTTCCTAAATATTCTGTATGGCTGGAAGTCAGAGGACACAATCTTTACCCATTGGTTCTAGAGAGAGATGGGTTGAAAATAGGAAACTGAAAATGGGAAACTGGAAACAATGACAAATGGAAACAGCTGCCAATTTACTTGCAGCATATGATCTCAAAGCATCTATAGCAGGTTCTATGGGATTAAGGCTTGTACTGACCACAATAACCTGGACAAAATAAGACAAATACAAGAAAGGAATGATATCTTGTTCTCTTAGAACTAACTAAACTTCCTCAACAAGTTTAAGTACTACAGGTTTGCCAATACATAGGGTTTTTTCACACACAAAATTAACATGAATGATACATTTCTTACAGCAACCAATGTTTTTTAGAGAAATAGAGTCTGAATCTCAGAAATTCCATTCTAATATAAACCAGATCACATCACTAAAGAGAGGCATGCCTTCTTTCCACTTCAATTAATTCCAAATGTTCACAGTTTATCTGAAGTTATATGGGGCATCTCAAAGTCTGCCCCATTTGGTAGTGCTTACCCAAGCAAAATACAAAATGCTGGCAGACACATCGATTTAATAAGGAAAAGGCACTAGTAAAGCATTTTAAGTATGGCCATTATTCTTTTGCCTGTTCCTGCTGCTTCCTTTGGTCAGGAACACTTCCTGTTAGATCATGATGTGAGAGATTTCAGAAGCTGGCCTGAAACTACACGAACTGGAAAATAGTCTGTTGATCAAAGCATGTTGCATTTTCTTTAGTCAAAACGGAAAGGCACATTTTTAAGTATTGAGACCTGATCCAAAGCTTAGTGCAGTCTTTCTGTTAACATTAATTGGCATTGGCCCCAGCTCCTGATCAATTCATAAAACAGCTAGTGAGTAGCGACCTGCTACTCTGGTTACCCCAATATTACTTAAGGCCAAATCAGATAGCAGGCTAGTTGTGCCACAGAAAAGTAAATACTGATCAAGCTAAGTAACTGAGAGTGCCCCTCACATCGTCATCAAAAAAAACAAAACAAAACCCTCTTCTCAGTTAAGTGGCTTCTACCAGTCCCCTTTCAGATGGGTAGAAGAATGAGCTAAAAACATCTGCAACATGCGTGGAATATTAACAGAGGAGAAATGTTCTTCAGAGGAGATACCCAATGCAAAGACCTTTGTTTTTATATTAAGTAAAGCCCAGCTTTGGGGTCATATACTGACATCAACTGTGGTGGTACAGAATGGTCCCAAGACTTTATATTAGGCTTTAGAAACCAATATTAACAACTTGAAACAACCCAGAAGGGTAAATCTAAAAGTACTGCCTCTTGCTGGGAACCCCCAATAAATAAAAGGACTATTGAAGTAGAATCTACTTTGGTTTCTGAGGGGAGTAATGACACACACGCAAATCATGTAATCCTCACATGACAAAGGCTTGGAGGAGGGTATATTGGCCTCTGAAAAAATGGTTGAACTGGCTTCATCAAAAGCAGAGGGAAAACAAGCCAGGGATGATGGGAGTGTTGGGAGTGTGTGTTTGTGTGTGTGTTGGGGGGAGGGGGGGATAAGTGCTGGGAATTGTAAAAATGTGTTTCATGCTAAAGAAAATAATTTTAATCTCACAAGATATTTACTTGTTCCATCCTCTGAGAGGCACCGCCCAATGTAGGCAAATATTAAAGCAATTAAGAAAATTGATAACCTATCATTTATAGTTCTCCAAAAGAAATATACAAATATGTACATATATCACACACACACACACACACACACACACCAGTATCTCTGGCTAGAAATCTTACTTCAGAGTCCACTTCCCCTGTAGTCATTTAATCATTCTTCAAAGTACTGTATTTATCATTTACATTTTTAAGAAGTCAGCAAGAAAAAAATATGTTACGATGGGTGAACCTTTAGACTTTGTCTCATTTAGACATTCCATTCCTGGAAGAAATCCAAGTGTAAATTCTCCAAGTGCTATAAAACCTTTTACAAGGCCATTATTTGGTTTAGTATGTTTGTCTCTCACACACGCAAACACACATGCACACACACTAAGATGCACGCTCTGATTAGATGTAAAGTTGGAAAGTTTGGATGGAAAATGATAGAGGCCTTTGAAGCAGCAGCAGACTGTCAAACTAAGCAGGACAAAGCACTATACAGAAAGCAGGGAAAGGGTCTAGAGCTGAGATTTTCAAAGTACACTAAGAGAGTTAACTGCAAGACTAAAAAAATGATAGGGAATTGTGTGGCTAAATACTCTTATTTATTTTTTAAAATCCTAACTCAGCTGTTTCACAATACATATTTAAATTTGAAGTCAATCTGGCATTTTTATAAGATTTAAACAAAATATGAATTTCCAGTAAAATTCTAGAAAACAAAATCAAATTAAAGATTCTAAGATTGAAGCCATATGTGTGGATATATTTTACTTGTTATATATAACTAATTTTAAGATAAACAAGAAACTATTAACATTTAAAAAACACTGGGCAAAATATTTATTCCTATCTGCTACTTTCAATGTACTTCTGATCAGTCTTTTTCTTTTTGCTATTTGTCACCTATTTAAACTCTTTAAAAGTTCATGACCTAAGTAAAATTACCCATCTGGCTACTGTGATGCTGTATGGAAAAGGAAGTGGTTGCATGTCTCTCTTTTTCTGGGTTGTTTTGTGATGTCCCTCCATCCATGGCATAATTCTGAGCAGGCTGTTGATTACTCTAAATTACATATCCTGATAACAGTCCATAAATTATATGTCTACCACATGAGAATCTCAGGACACAGTGGTGCTTTGACTACACCTGCTCTGCCCCTACACCTGAGGTGCAGGTAATAGAGGAGTGGCATAGAACTATGTCACCTCTGCACTAGCTGAGAACTCCTCCATGCCAGAGAACTCTCAGCAGCCAAGATCAAGTCAGTTCCTCAGAGTAAAGGGGCTTATTAGCTATTCATGTTTATAAGGGAAAATTGCATTGTTTGTAAAACGTGCCATGTTGCCAGATCTGAAAAATTAAAGTTATGTTGTGTTACTTTCCTGTCTTCTCTTACCTGAAAAGGCCAGTAGGAATGACATAGTAGTTCTATCTCCGTATCTCTTCAACCTTTTACCCTTTTGGTCAGGCTGCCAACAAAATGTTAACTAAGTGCTAATTATGATAGTGGTTTATGTGATACAGGCAGCTGTCCACTGGAAACTGGACTGAGACCAACTCATTTTGTCAGACAGGCTACTCAGTGATTATTAAAGGAAAATGAATTTCAAATAATGGCCAGATATGAACCTGTGACCTAGAGATGAAAGGCCCTTTGTCCCATGATCAATTCTTTGAATACAGACTACTCATACTGGTATGCACAAAGGGCACGAGAGAGATACTTACCCTTTGAAACAGCAGTCTCAGTAAATTCTTCTCCATCTTTTCACTGCTGTACCAATTTAATTCCTCACCCTAAAAGCCCATTGCTAATATTTTGTCTTGAGAAACTCAGCTCTCATAGCTTATAAGTTGTTCTTTTTTGTCATTATACTGTATTTTTCCATTTTTGGAATGCTGACTGCAGTGAAGGCCAGCGATACCTGGGTAGACAAATCAAACTGAGACAAAAGAGAGCTCATTTAATAGCAGCAGATAAAACCAAGCTGTATTTGGCTCAACCTATTCTATATTACCTGAGACTCTTTCTATATTAATAATGTGTCCTTCATATCCCCAAGAATTTTAGCATTGTTGGTATTATTTATATTATGATGTCTGTCATTAGAAGGCAAAAAATACTCTCTATGCCCACAACAATTTATATTAGAGTATATTTATAATCTAAGAAAATGAATAGTTTGGACAACAAGAATCTGATCAGTTCTTTAAATAAATAAACAAGAAATATCAGGAGATTGTAGTAGACAACTGTCAATAAACAAGAAAAATCAGGAGACTGACTTCTGAGGAAAACAGCCAAGGTATAAAGAGGTGCATGGAAAGTTAGTGAGCTTACTGCATACATGGTCACTTCTTTCCCTTTTTGTATCCTTGTGACAAGGTATTTAGCAGAATTCACAGATTTGTTGGAATCTGACAGGGCTGCACCAGGAACACTTCTGTTATGTCCTCAAACTCATGACCTCTAGGCTGTTAGCTGTGTTCCTTCCTGCTCGTGCAGCCCTGCCCCTACATGGTCACTAAAAGGATGGGCTTTAAAAAAAAGAAAGAAAATGAAATAAAAAAGCTTTTACTTTTAATGGAATACCCTTTTGCCAATTATATGAGGAAGGTCAATCTATACTATGTTATATATGCAGGCAAGACTAACACATTGACCATCAAGGTAACAGTTATGTATTTCCATTTTGCAAAATATAATGAATACTTAGAGACTAATTCTGCTCTTGCTTGGGTGTAATTTCCATTCACTTTAACTCACTTTCAGGATCTTTTCTTCTACACATCTCTAACTTTCATTGGCATCTTCCAGGTACTTCTAGAAGAGTTATTAGTTATCCTGATACTCTCCTTTATGGCTTAGTTGAATATCACAATAGAATTTTACCCTTTGTATACAACACTAAACTAGCTAAGTATTTACCATAAGTGGCAGAATATAGGACCTGATCATCCAGGTCAACCTAGTATGCATACTCTTACCAAAAATAAGCAGATCGTATGGCAGGGTAAACTAAGGACAGGAAAACTAAGCTCCCAATTGCTTATGCTTCTCTGAACCACCTACACTCCTGGCATGCAAGCAGTCAAAGGCTTGATAGGATTTGATGTGTGATCCCAACAATCACAGTCCCTGCCATACCATACATGCATGGCAGAAGGCGCGATTGTGGGATCCAGCATCAGATTCTAATCATGCCATATTGCCAGTTCAAGGGGAACCTGGTATCATGATCCCAGGCTTTTGCTGCACTGGCAGGTTGGGTGCCTGACAATCAGCCAATCATTGGCTGGCTCTGGGGACCCTCAGGGCCACTTAAGCCTTCCTGTGGTCCCCACAGCCAGCCAACAATCAGTTGATCATCAGCAGATTGGGACTGCCCCAGGGCTTTCACTCTGGGACAGTTTGCACCCGCCGGGCCTCAGACATCTTGTCCCGGGCTTCCTTAATTCGAGTGCTCGCCTGTCCTCACTTTGCCGTTGCAGGTGGCCTTACGGGAGGTCTTCACACGTGCTGCAAGCTGCCCCTTCTCATCTGCCACGACTTTGAATCTTTCACAGTGGGTGAGGCTTCGTGCGGCGCGGTTGCCCTCGTTGGCTGCCTGCTTCTTTGGTGTCTTGTGCGAGGCTCCTCCTCCCATGCACCTCGCCCTTTACCCAGCCTGGCGGGTCCTGTTCGCTTCCGTGGCTGACCTCACGCTCCCCTGAATACCCAACAATGAGCCCACCACTCACTTTCTCCGTCTTCCTGCCTAAGCTTCGCCTCAACCCCTTCTGATACGGGGAAACATAAAACACCCTTCTCAACTCAAAAGACAAACTTAATGAGTTCCAAGGAAAACATCACCTCGCCCCTACTGGGCTTCCTTGTGGAGCACAGATAGCCCCGCTACACCTCCGCTTGTTGACGAGGCCTCCTCCACGTGGCCTAACTCTGTGGCCCCGCTCCACCTACCCAGGTTTAGATCTACTCTCCCTCCTGTTTCCCACTGTCGTGACCCTCTCTCTGGATCTCCTTGGAGCAGCTGCCCTCTCTCTGGGTCTCTGCAGCACAGCTGCCCTCTCTCTGGGTCTTTCCCTTGCAGCTGCCCTCTCTCTGGGTCTTTACCTTGCAGCTGCCCTTTCTCTGGGTCTTCCCAGAGCAGCAGCCCTCTCTCTGGGTCTTCCTGGAGCAGTGGCCCTCTCTCTGGGTCCTGCCTCGCAGCTCCCCTCTTTCTGGGTCTTCCCAGCATGGCTGCCCTCCCTCTGGGTCTTCCCAGGTCCATTCAGCTCCCCACACCCTGGGTCGTCCTACCGGCTTGTCTCTTGGCTTGCCTGCAGCTGTTATTCTGGCTTCCAGCGCTGACTCGCCTCCTGGTTCATCCGCCCCTCTGCAGCCAGTGCGCGCAGTCTCCTCCGGCATCTCGCGGGGTCAGCCTCTGGCTGACCCCGCTGACCGGGCCCTCTCCTGGTGTCCATGCACCCCCGCTCTCTCTCACCGCCGGCCCTTTCATTTCCACCAGCCGATGATTGGGGTGATGTCATTCGCTGGCCACAGCTGACTAAAGGCGTGGTGAATGCCTCACGCGGGCTTTCCCCACTGTCCTCACTCCTCCTCCCATCCTGCTGTGAGTAATTTTTCTTTCTTTATTTTCACTTTTCCTGTTTCACCCCCGGCTCCTGCCCCAGGGTTCCCCTCGTGGGCTTGGGAGTCTCCCTGGTTTGCCTCTCCCTGCGACACAGTCCCAATCTGCAATTGGCTGATAGGGATTGCCCTGGGGTTCCAGTCCTGGAGTGGTTCCTGCTAGCCAACAATCAGCTGATCAGGACAGTCTTGGGGTTTGAGCTCCAGGGTCATCCCAAGCAAACATTGGCTGACAGGGACCACCCAGGACTTGAGCCTCCAGGTGGTCCCTTTTAGCTGATGGGAGATCAGGACAGCCCTAGGGCTCACTCCTCAGCTGGGATGACTTCCATGATACTCAAGCCCCCAAACAGTCCCAATCAGCTATCAACTGGCAGGGACTACCCAGGGGCTTGAGTCCAATGTGGTCCCTGCCAGCAAATAGCTGATCAAGACTGCTCTGAGGCCCCATCCCTGGGTGGCCCAAGTGTGGCATGTAACACATTCAAGTTATCATGCCATACAAACCAACCACAATGATAGTACACATTTTTCAAGTAATATCTTTGTGCCTGGATTGTGATTTTTTTTGGCACCATAAATTCTTTGAACTTGTAGCCAGTTGTTATTTCTGCATGATTAACACCTTAATTGCACCAGAAAAATAGTGTGTGCCAGGGACTCTGGTCTCCAAAGTCATCCTGCCCTGTGTTTTCCTGACTTCACACTGACAAAGCTAAGTACCTCTAGTTACAAAAAAAAAAAAAAAGATTTTTGTGACCCTACACTAAGTACTTAATGCTGCTTTTTCAGGAGAACCTCTTCTTTTCTCCTACAGAACTGCTATCTCACTTGTCTATTGTCTTTTTTCAGTGTCTCTATGTTACAGGGAGCCAGAGAGCTTCTGCTACTTGAAGGGAGAAGCAGGAGTGGGACCTCAGGTAGGGGGAAGACAGATCAAGATGGGTTGGTTGCAGGAGAATAGAGAGCCAGAGACTCACAGGCTGGGAGTGCCTACTGCTGGGCTAGCTGCCCAGCAATACAGTGATAGGGCAGAACCCTGCTGAAATAACAAAGATCCTGCTATGGCAGCCAGGGTAGTAACAGTAAACTGCCCATTAGAATGAAAGAGAGGCAGCTGCGCCAGGGCTAGCAAGCCACTTGATCGAGGGTGTAGGGTTTGAGAGGCATATAAACTCAGGGTCTGAGCAAAGGAAGGCAGCTTGGCCCTGCAGTAGGGAGAGAAGCACCTGAGCAGGATGGCTACAGGAAAGCGACTGCCTGGCACTTGAACTGCCCTGGGGAATGCAAGTAAGAGGCTTACAGCTTGCAGGGAGTAGGACCCAATGTGGGGACATTTAATTCTAGCCAGTGGGCTTATGTTTTTAAGCTTTACACCGGTGGATTAGAAGTGGTTAGATGGAGGCCAAAGTGGCCAGGGGCACCCCAATGTTTTGAGCCCCGTCAGGGGCTGGAGCTCAGAACACAAACCAAGCTTAAGCCAAAGGGGGTTGAAGCCAAGAGAGGGACTGAAACGAAGCCTGGGCAGAAGCCAGACAGGGCCAGAGGCCGAAACAAGTGAAGCCAGGGCCTGGGGCTCACAGTCAAAGAGGGGGTGAGACAAGGACTGGTGCCTGAAAGCCAAGTCCAATGCAGAGGATCTAGGCTGAGAGAGATCCAGCCAAACAAAAGGGGATGACCCAGGAAGATGGTGGCCCTAACAAGGGCATGGAGGCCTGAGGAGATAACTGGTAACATCCACAAGGCACGAGTATGGTTTTAGGGGCAGAAGGAAGCCATGAATAGCCCTTAAGGCAACAAGTACCCTGTGGGACCTGCTGGCCAGTAGAGACAAGGGCTAGCTCTGGGGCTCTAGAGAAACCTTCCTTTTTTACAGATTAATTGAATCAAGGTGTGGGAGAAAAGGGATGGTATCTACAGAGCTGGAGTGGGGCAGGAGCTGTGTGGCCACCAGAGTGCGTCATGGCCACCCCTGGGCCCTAACCTGCTGTACTCTGGTAGAAATATAGGAAGTATTGTGACTTCATATAGGACTTCTTGTATTGTTAATCGATTCCCTCTATTATAGTTTTGTTTGTTAAATTCAGTGGAAACAGCCAGGTCTTATCCAGTTTGGAGCTGAAGCCATGTTTTATATCCCAAGCCCTGTTTGTTTGTTTTTTTTCCCCCCTTCTTTTTTAAAGAAAAAATCAGGATACTAAGTGAATTGTCCCATAAAATTAATTCTGTCTTGCTTGTTTGCAATGGAATTCACACTGAAGAAGTTTCAACGGATTTGTTATAAAATATTTTGCACAAGGCTCTTAGGGTGTGAACAAACATTTACCACACATGGTCTAGGAGGCTTAGTTTAAGTTGCCCACACCTAGACTGGGAGTGCTGCCTGCAGTAGTTTGCTGCTGGTGGGAGCTACGTGTGCAGCCATCTGCTGTTCCCAGGAACCATGTGGGGAGCCTGAGGTAAGTAACTCAGGGTGGCAGGAGGGGCAGGCAGCATAGGGCTAATGGGTCCAGTGAGAGGGTTGGTGGGATGTTTCCCACTAGTGGAGGTGGGGGTTGAGGGTCTAAAGCCAGCCCATTTCTGCTGGTGGCAGGAATAGATCAGCCCTGAGGCTGGGGTGAGCAACTGGACTTTCCCGATCCTGAGGCTTCACTGAAAATGCTTGCAAGTGTTCATGAGATTGGGTTAATCACACTTTTTAAAGTGTGTTAGCCCGTTCTTAATTTGGCTAAGGACTGAAATTACACACAAACTGGTTTAAGTGATCAGAAACTGGTTTACACCTGTAACAGAACAGACATTCAGTGTACATAAACCAGTTTGAAAATGACTGAAAGTGGTCTGAGATCAACCTGGTTGAATGTAGTATCAGCCTTAACTGATTTGGCTCAAACTGGTTTATGCAATGTCTGTCCCAGACCCCTTGCTGGTTTAAGATAAACCAGACACCCCCAGCATCCCAGTGTGCTCTCTGCTCCACAGCAGAGCTGGCCCCACCCCACTCCCTTGCTCCCTAGCCAAAGCTCTGGCAGAGGCTGCAGGCACAGCAGGGTCTGCCTGGCTTCCCCCTGCCCCATCCCACCTCGCTACTCAAGCAGGGATCCCCCCCCTCCCATCTCCTGCAGCATGGACCCCAGCCCCACAGACCCTAGGCATGTGGAATGCTAGCTAATTCTGAGAGGTGTCTGTGTGTCTCTAATTTCAATGGGACAGGCAGACAGGACAATGCCCACTGAAGGCTTTTTGGAACCAATCAACAGATCAGCTGGTAAGGTACCTCCTTCCTTCCCTGGAAAGAGCTGTTTAAGAACCACTGAGAGAGGCTATTGTTTTACTGATGGGGTGATAAACACTGTTATCAGCCCCCAGCTGGCTTGCTCACCTGTCATTTTGCTGCAGACATTATAAAGAAGCAGGGAGGGAGATTGAAAAGTTCTGTACCATCAGCAAATGTATGCACTGCAGACACCCCTCCCTTGCCTCAGAGTGCTAGCCTGGAGTCTGACAACACTCCTGTCCCTTGAGCAGAGAAAAGCCTGGGATGCGGCAGGCAGACCTCCCTAATCAGAGAATCCTGCTGAGGTCTGGCCACACACCCCTCGGCTCACTACTGTGCAAGGGATGGGAGGGCTGCTCTAGTGCCCCCTAGCTTCTAGCCTGAGCCACTGCAAGCATGTGCCTGCATGTCTGGGATGCCTGTGCAGTTACAAACCGATTTAGTCTAGCCAGGTTAGACTAACCTGCAAAGATTGAATCAATTCAGGCTTAGACTTTTTGAATGTCTGTCCCTAGCCTTTAAGTTCACCTATGTAGGTGAACCAACTTAAATTGGGCAAGTCATTTTTGGGGCAATTTAAGCACTCTGCATGCCTGTATTATTGTACATTTAGATTGACCTAATGCCTGTATGTACTCTTAATTATCTGATCTAAGCTTAGATTAATTCTACCTTCATTTTCTCTGAACAGAAGGCTTCATTTTTTTTATTCTGTGCTGAGTCTGCAAAAATGCTTATTTACACGTCAGCTAAAATTCAAACCAATTCAAAATTGCCTACAGACTATATACTTGTATCAATAATGTATCACTGTAAGTGTTAAGGAAGAGGGAGCTGTATGATATGAAGAGAGAGAGATAAAAGAACTCACCTAATTTTGTGGAATTCTCAGAAAATAATTGTTAATATCTGATGATAAAAAATGAAGAGCCAGATTTTCATATGAATCCGAATCTTATTACTTTTAAAGAGGATTTGTGTGCCTAGTTTCAGTAGGTGTTCTTGAAACCACTTAAATCTTTAACATCGTTCTTAAGAATCTAATAAAATAGTGTGTGTTTTTCATTAGCCTACAGAGCAAGCTTTGAGCCTGTTTTAAAAGGATATTGGGCAGAATGGAAAACTGACACAAATCAAGATAGTGCTCTTAGTGTCCAGAAGTTATGGTATCATAGAAGGCAAGTGGCCATGTCAGCAGGTTTTCAGGTATTAGCCTGCATGTGGAGAAAAATTATTACATTGCAGGACACCAGAGACAGCTGTGAATGTTTTCCTTAGTATGAGGTAAGGACAACTGAAGAAAATGGATGAGATTTTTCTTCATTTCTGTCAAAGCCCATGCACAAAGAAAACATTTCATTTCTGAACAGGGTATGAAACAACCTGTCTAAAATAGACAAGTCTGACTTTAAAAAAATCAGGTTTAGGATGGCAGGGACTACTGCTGCTATCCATAAGGAATGATTCTGTGGAGTGGGTGAGGTACATTTGAAATGACAGGACAAGATAAATCTAGTTGTATTGCATCCACTTCTACTGGCTCACAGAATATTAAGTCTTAGAGCAATGTTTTTCTCTGCTCTTGCTACAGTTGGTCTAAAATGAACCCTTCTATGACCAAACATTTAAAGGAAAGGGCTGGGAGAGGAAATAATTCTGCTGATGAATAACACACTTGTTTTGCAGCTCTAGTGATCTAAATTAAAATTCCTCTCTCATGAATGAGTTAATTATTTTACTTTTGAGGCAAAAAATAAACCCTGGGCCTTAAGATTTCCTAAGGCAAGGAACCCTTATTTCAGGGTTAATAGAAGGTATACACATAAAATAAATTCCCCACACACATGAAAAAGACAGCAGACTCCAAAATGAGCCTTTTAGGGATAGTTAGTTAGTGCCTTGTTGAATAGATTTTCCTGCTATTAAGTTTAAGGCCCCCCTATAAAACCAGTTGTTTCGTTATAGCTGGACTTTGTGCTGAGAGTATACCAGGCATTTTGTACATTTTTAATAGTAATCCACATCCAGATGCCAACAGCTAAAAACTAAGCTTTTGCAGCTCAAGGAAATGTGCACAATGAACATAAATGTTACACTGAATGACCTCTATTTCTCTAGGGGAATGAATCATCCAGGCCAGGGCTTGGCAATCTATGGCCCGTGGGCTGGATTTGGCAGTGAAGGGGAGGGGGTGGGAATTGGCAGCTGCTACTGACGAGTGAAGCAGTAACATTTTGATAATTTGGCCTGCTATTGCTAAAGGGTTAGCTGAAAACTAACTGGTAGTGGAATAAAATTCTCATGGGACAGCTAGATGGAGAGGATATACACCCCCCTCCCCCCTGGATGCTCTGTCCCCTAAAAAATAGCCTGTGATGTTGGAGGTGGAGAAATAGTTTAAACCCCTGTTTATTTGCCTCTTGCTGGCTGTTTTTTTCTGAGAGATGCTCATAGATCTGTGCACAACCTGAGAAATGGGATGTTTCACAGTTCTCTGATATAGTGGAACTTTTTGAAGGATACCCTTTAACAAGACTGGAAGACTACTTCAGCTCTGGGGCAGAAATAAGAGAACTTATCAAGCTAAGTATTTCATATAACTGGGATAAAGAAAAGAAAAAGTAAATCTTTCAGGTAAACTGAGATCGCAAGAAAAAAGCACCCGCTTTATCAGTGAAGTGTGCTTCCTGTTTTGCACCTTCAGGATCCAAATGGCAGGGGACTGACTTCTATTATGACCCTTGTTTCTCTCTGTTTGCTTGCTGTGATTTCAGGTGGACCAAGGGCATAAGGAAAGATCATAAGGTTCTCTGGCTTCTTCATCTCCTTTCCATATATTTTATATGGATGTGGGATCTCTACAAGGCTGGACTTCAGAAGGATTTTTTTCCAGTTGAGTTAGTGGGGGATAATTACAGAATAATACCTGTAATGAAAAGCTTATTGCTGGGAGTGGTAGAATGATTCTATTGGGGAAAACCCATATTATTTCCATGACTGTAGTGCCTTGAGGTCCCAAGCAGATCTATACACAGTAAGAGACAGAACCTGTCCTAAGAAAGTTACAGTAAAAGCTGAGAGAGAGAAGGATAAAAAGCCACATTTTGTAGATGGACAACCTAGACACAGGGATGAAGAAACTTGTCTCAGGTCACAAAGGGAATCCGTAGTAAACATGGGAATTGAATTCATATTTCCAGAACTTCAGAATAGCTCCTTAAACCTAGGACCCTTCTCCATAGAAAATATCAGAACTAGGTTAGCTCCTCTGCTTCCTTATTCTTCAAGGGAAAGGGGATGAGTTTGTATAGCAGTACATACTACCTTTGCTAGCTTCTTCTTAACTGAAGAAACAGAGAATATTCTGAATGTAATTTTAAAGGAGGATTAGAATGGCTAATTTATGTTCCAAGGTTTTTTCATTGTGGACTGTCAAAATTAGAGAGACTGAGCAGAGATATTGAGGAGAATTAAAACACACTGGATAAAAATACAAGAAAATCACCTAAACTGCATGTGTAGAAATGATCTATCATAAAGGAAATGACAATGACAATCTGTCATGTGTACAAAATATACTCACATATGGTTTTTTTCACTGTAAGGACCTGTCTGTTAATTGAATTTAAGGCTTTAATGTAGGCAGATATAGAATTAGGCCCAATGAAATTCCCTTCTACCTCTAGGAACTTTAGTAATCTATAGTAGACAACAACCTGACTTTGTGTTTAAGACAAGCTCCTTTTAAATTTAATTTCCCCTCAGTTTTTAAATCAAAATGCTCCTCTGGCCATTGATTTCTGGCTGTATATAGCTTTCTCTGTACACAGATTCCCACTCTGTTTTATGTAGGTAATAAGTAATGTTTTCTTTTTTCTTTTTAAGGTTTTATTGAAGACTTAATTCTTTAGCATAAACAGCCTGTACCAAACCCTAAGTTGGTTAGCTTGTTGACTTTGGGTTTTGGATGAGACCTTGATTACATTACAAAAACAAAAAAATGTTGTTTGTCAAAAGGTATAGAAATGTATAATAGATGATTAACCAGTAGAGAAGAATTTAAAAGGAAAAAAACAAAGGATTTGTCAAATCTCTCAACCCTAAACCTTTTCATTAAAAATATCAGCTGATTGTAACCCTCTATTTTCACCTTGATACACCTCTATATTTCCAATTCTAAATGCAACCCTTGGAGGAAAATGCAGAAATAATGCAAGGAAAGCTGTTTTCTTGTACTGGTCCAGCTAGGAATAGAAAAAAGAATGTTGTTATAGAGCAATACCAGTTATGAAAAGCTTGCATAAACAAGCTAAGATCTGTTTAAACTCTTCCTCCTTGTACTAGTGTCAAGGAGAAGGGAGAGTATATGAAGATGAGATTCACCTTAATAATATTTGTGCTTCTACAGTTTGGTGATAAGCACAGCATAAGCCAGATTTTCAAGGCATTCTCACTCAGTCACACTAAGAACTACTGACTGAAATTCTCTGGCTCTGCTATCTAGGTCCAACTAAATCCTTCCTTCTGGCCTTGAAACTGATCATTTCAGGAGACTGTGCCAAATACAGGCAATAAAAATCTTTGGGGATGTATACATAGATGAGAAAAGAGGAAGCCCATCAGTAACAGATACAGAACACCGATGAGAGAAATCCCTGTCCAACCGTGGGTGCTTTGTTGCTGGGCTTTCCCCACAGCACTTGGGTAAGAAGGGGAATATTTTCTACTAC
Source organism: Alligator sinensis (assembly GCF_000455745.1). Lineage (NCBI taxonomy): Eukaryota > Metazoa > Chordata > Crocodylia > Alligatoridae > Alligator > Alligator sinensis. Next base: position 2,432,246 of record NW_005841903.1, read on the forward strand.
CTCAGCTCACATCCTGTTGTGAGGGCTTTATACCATGAGGTGCTTGCAGCTCTGACTGTCCCTATAGCTTGTAATAAAAGACAACAGTTTCTATTTTCATTTACCTTCTCTGTGTTGGGAATAGAATGAAAACACAGGTTTTATCTGTAGTAAAAGATCCTATTTCCAGTACAACGTATCCGAGTGTCTCCAGGGAATTTTCCCTTCCCCTTGATGTGTGCAAATACTTCCATAGGTATAGGAGGGAGCTGCTTCAGTGTTTTAACAATTCCCTACAATTCATAGAACATCTGCTAGTTTTTTCACTAAAAACAAACTACTGACCTATACCTCAAAACCCCCCCCTCAACAACTGGTAAATCTGAGCACCACTTTTATGCTGTTGACAAAACATCAGCTATAGGGCTTTATAGACCACCACAAAACACCAACTACAGGGCTTTATAGGAACCATCTTCTTCAACGAGATTCATATGGAAGGATCATAGTTAATTCCACCTCTTAAAAATCTATGTGGAGTTGTTATAATCAGTCAGGGCTACGGTGAATATTTGCTTCTAGTCTTCTATAAGAGTTGGCCCATAGCTACCACAGCTACCTCTACTGGAGGCTATGACATGTACAGCAATTGATGCTCCTGCTATAACACTGAGTAAACGGGGCAATTGTTGTAGCTCAGACAGTAGAAATTAAAAATTTAAGAACCAAAAACTCTGGGTTAGATCATTTCCATGTTTCAGGCATATAGGTTATAGCCGTGTAGGTCCAAGGACATAGACATACAATGTCCTTCAGGTAAATCTGGTATTTTTTTTAGACCAATTAAAGTAGTTGGAAAAACTCTTCTTTGCAAGGTTTTGGGTACAAAAACCATTCGCACTAACACTGCAGATGCTTCCTCAGCCTGATGAAGGGTGTTTGTACCCAAAAGTTTGCAAACAAGAATTTTTCCAACTAGTTTAGTTGACCTAATACAAGCAGATTTACCCAAAGAACCTTTTCTGCCTGGGTTAGATCACTGCTTCCAACAAGCCATTCAGAGAGAGTCCTTTATCAGGGCATTCCTTTTAAGGCTCATCTGAAAAAGTGTACCCCATCTACTACCATGATGTGACATCTACACTTCCCTGACTCAGGAAAAGCACCATTTAGAGAGGAGACATCACTAGCTCCTGATCCTACTTAGTCTATCATATCTAGTCTGAAGGACAATGGCTACAGAGAATTTGTTGAGAAGACACTGCCAGCAGGTTTCAATCTATATGTGTGGATCTGCTGTGGATCTGAATCCTAAAAACATGCATGTAAGAGAAAAAAGGACCTTACCACTTCTAGATATTTGTAACATATCAGTCTTGCAAATCATCATGGAAATCTTTTTGCCTCTGAGGGCTCAATTGGAAAAAAATATGAACTAGTAAAATACAGTCAAGAAAAAAAAGAACAGAAAAAGATTATTTTCATTACATGGATGGGCAAGATTAAAATTCAAAATGTGCACAAAGAGAACCCAAAAAGATATCTAAATTGGTTAGAAAATTGTTTTTACTTTACATAGACACAGACAAAGATTTTATATATATATAAACTTGGTGTAAAGAAAACTGATATTTCAGGATTAATAAAAATATCACCTTATTGTAAAAAGTCATATGCAGGGCTTCAAAGAGTCCTTTGGAAAAGATTTACTATAAATTACACCCCTGCTTCATACATAAGCTTCATAAATGAAGTATAGGATTTTAAGAGACATTTTCTCTTTCTTTTGTCAGGTCTGGAGTCATTAAACAGAGATTAGCTGGATAAATAGAGGAAGTGATTTTTAAACTGTTTGCAAACTTAATGTGAAGAGCCCAGCCTTGCAAATTATCACGTCTAATCAGAGATGCACGCTTCACTGCTTCAGTAATTGTACTAGTATTAGTCAAATTCTTGTTGTCTCCTCATTAGCCATGAAAAGGAGACTCAAGATGTATTTCATTAGAGTATCCTGAATATAAATTGTTAGGAGGAGAGTGAGGTGTACTATATACCATCTTCAGTATGTAAGGTATAAATATTAACAATTTATGTAGACCTTGGATTATTACATTGGATCTATGAATTTAACAACTAATCCCACTTCTCTCTTTTAACGTTTATATTTTTTTCATTTATCTACTTTGAGGTAAGCTATAAACTGCACTTCCACACACCAAAATGTAATGCCAGAAAAATAAATAAATGAATAAACATAAGACAGTGCATTAGGTATTCTTTATTGCTTCCTTAGACATCAGGTTTCAACTTAATCATAAACTCCTCGTCTTTATTAGTGGCATTAGATAGCTTCCTGACTACTGAAAAATAAACAAAAGTAATCCAGTTTACAATAAAAATTGCTCAACTTCAAAAATCTAGACTATAATTCAGCTGATCATTTAAGCACAGGCTTAAGTCCTCCCCATTTGGTAAAGCACCCAAGTACATGCTTATTTTTAAGTCAAAAGAACTGCAACACAGGACTAAACCTAAGAATGTATATTAAATAAATTGAGGTCTGAAAAATTTTGCTTGAATAGGGTTTCTAAGCACATTAGTGCAGTGGTGTGGAAGTTGCAGTTGTATAAAATAAAACATTTCAGAGAATGTCCATAGAACAAGGGAGAGAAACAAGGTCATTTTTTCCCATCTATATTGTCATAACTATTTTTATTGGTATGAGTGTAGAAGAGTTTAGGGGGTTCATACCATTCAACAATGATGAAGCCATGAAGGAATTATGTAGGGCATTTCAACTGCATGACAAAAAATCCTTTTTACCAGCCCACTCCATCATATATTTCAGAGATACCACAAACTTATAGTAACAGATACTTTTGTAAATGTGGAATGGGTTTAAAAGGTGATCACACTTTTTCATACAATTTCTCCTATTGCAACCACATACAGTAGTATCACAAGATCAGATGTACAAGCTTGAGAGCAGGAGAAGCCTGTAAAAACAACAACTAAGTCTCATTGCTGCTTGTATAAAAGACCTGGTGGTGAGGGGAATAATGAGGAACTAGGTTTAGAGATTCTAAAAGCAAGTCATCTTAGCCATAAACCTTGCCATTAAGGAGTATCCTGCTGCTGGATACCTGTATTGTATTACAGGTAAGATCCAAGGCTGTGTACTGGACCTCTTGCAGTCAGTAATGGGCCTGTGGCACTTTTCTGTAGGCTAAAGGTGTTCATTTTTGTCAAATTCCATGCACACCATTAGATTCCATTCAGTCCCTGTTGGCTAGATTAATCTTCACCTTATTTCCAAACTGCTGTGCTGTGTTACTTTTAAATATTTTCCACTTTCTACTCTATAGCTGGACAAAGTAATCCTTGGGTATAAAAAGCACTTTGGGATTCTTCCAAAACCTTCCTCTATATGCATGACTCTTGTGGTTTGATTTGAAATTATTCTCTTGTTTTGTTACAGAAAGACAAACAAAGGAAGAGGTCATTGGTACAATTATAAGAACAAAGAGATATAGAGAAGTGGACAGATGTGTAGATGGCACAGAGGTGACTTCAATGCTACTTAGGATTAAACAAAATCAGTAGATTAACCATGCTTGAAATAAAACAACATCTAATACATGGACATAGGAAGCACAGCATTGGGGAAATGGTGTTGTGATGCTCTTTGCATTTGGTTTCAAAATTAGGAGAGCTGCCTCTGCAAATCCAAAAGCCAAGGGCAAGGTTAAAATGGAGTTATCCAGTGCATAGTGGCTGTCATACCACAGAGGCTTCTTTTCAGTTGGATGGAGTCCTCTGTGTGGTAGTAATGGAATTTCCAAAGGTCATTTGCACAGCATCTACAATGACTGTGAAGGATGACAACTCTTCCAGATTAGATTAGGATTATCTCTACAGCAGAACAGTGTTTGAAACAGATTACTTCAGTGATGTCCTGAAATAACTTGATAAATATTTTGTATTTTCAGTCATTGATAAAGTTGCCTCTAAGCTACAGAAAGTGGAAGAAAACATGCACAATATGTGGATTAACTTTGTACAGATGCATTAAAACACATTCCTAGGATTCAACTCAAATATGGAAATTGTGAACCCATAGGAAAAATGGCACAAGGAAGTTCACTTAATTGCTTACGATCAAACAGTGATTCAGTAGCAGAGCCAAGAAGAGAACCTAGGAGTTCTGACTCCCAGGTTCCTTACTGGATAACACACTGGTCCCTGCCAGGGAGCCTAAGACATCATTCAATCATTTTAGAGAACAAAGTGATTCTACAGAAAGAGAGGGAAAGAGAGAGAAGGCATGAAGTAAAGCGCTTCATACTGTTCATTTAGACAGAAAAAACAAGTCCTCCAGTCTGGAAAAGTTGAAAGTAGGGTGAAGTTTCATAGCATCAATATTCCAGCTAAATTATAGGGACCACTCATCTGATTGAAGATATGGAAGTATTTATGTGATCTGTGAGACTGAGGCTATAATTCCTGCCCAGCTATATCTGACACAGACACTAAGCTCAGTGCAACCATATAAACACTCCGTTTTCTTTCAATATTCCCAAGCCTCTTTGGACCATAATTATTTACTTGCGCTACCCTAGCACCTTGGGGCCATACCATGGACCTGAACCCTACTGTGCTAGGCCAGGAGCTATAAAATACTTTCTGGTTTTAAATTGTGCATCTTTGAACAATGTTAAACCACTTCAGCAACCTTTCATACAGAATTAATTAACATAAAAAACAGCCTCCACAATGCAGCAGAGCCCTAAAGTGGTTTCTGGAATTTAATTAGGCTAACCTCCTTTTCCCTGCATTGGTACTACTCTATAATAAGTGCAAATCATTATTAATTCCTTTGGTGTTCTCTGTAATAACATTAATCACGATGAACTCTTTTGGTAGTAATGTGTATGTAATATGTAATTCCATAATAATTTAGCATTGCTTAATGTTAACTTGAAATTAATCTATAAAATATACTATTTGTTATTACATGCTATACATTTATAAAATAATATTTTATATTTATTAGTATTAAAATTCTTTGCCTGAAAAATATGTTGGCTACTGACTATATAGAGTTCATGGGTACATGTGAGGCAAATTACCATTACTTATTTATATAGCAACTTTTATCCGTAAGTGCTTTACGGACACTATTAGTTGACCTGACTAAGTACCAAAGGGCTATGCTGGCGGGGAAGCTCAACAGTCATTGTCATTTACCAGCAGTTATGTGAACAGAGTTCATGATTCCATGACTCAGGCTGTTTTGCACAGATTGCATAATGAGGTTTGAGGATGCAAAGTAATGTGACTTGTCCAAGTGCACGACAAGAAAAAAAACAGGTAGAAAGGATTTAAGCTAAAGTTAGGGTATGCTCCAGAGACATAAGTAGGCACTTCTGCACCCTGTGCAGCACTGGGGGCAGCACCTGGGCCAGCAGGCAGCAGCTGCTGGTTTTGTGTCCCTGCCACAATTTAGGACTGGGGCTGGTGCCCTGGTTAGGACTGGGGCTGGTGCTTTAGTTTCTTTTATGCTCTAACAACAAACTAGCACTTGCCAAAAGCATCTTTAGGCATTCACTTTTACATCTCATTAGAAAAATGAAACATCTAAATGGAACCTCCAGCTCATGGGACTGTTTGGCACTGACTCTAAATGAAGAAAACTGTAGTGGCCATTTACTGCAGCATTTCTGCTTTTCTTGATAGTCTTCATGTACTGACAAGGCCAAATGGGACATAATTTGTAAACTGTCCGATATAACATAGCTTGATACAAAATGAAGGAAGATATAATCAACCATAACTCATAGAGAATTACCTATTTAATACATTTTCCTTATTTTCCTATGCACTAATCTATGATTTTCTCAAATTAGTCACTATTCCAAAATATTCAAACTAAATAAACATTGGCAAATTATTCATGGTTCTGTAGATTATTCATGAGATATGTATTGCCAGTAGCTGATAGTTCACACAGTGGGGATGGTGCTTAGTTTTGATTGGAAGCATGAATTGAATTCTATTGCTATATATTGGGTCAAACCTTGTTGAAACTGGTAGGTTTCAACAAGCACACCTCTAAGCACTTGGAGGAGAGAAAGTGGTCAGGAACAGTCAGCATGGATTCACAAAGGGAAAGTAATGAATTAACCTGATTGCCTTCTATGATGAGAGGATTGGCTTTGTGGATGGAGGGATGTGATATACACTGACTTTAGCAAGGCTTTTGATGGTCTCCCACAGCACTTTTGCAAGCAAGTTATAAATGGACTGTAAGGAGGAAAGAAAGCTGGCTGGATCATTGAGCTCAATGAGTAGTGAACAATGGCTTGATGTTTAGTTAGTAGCTGGTACTGAGGGGAGTGCCCCAAGGGTTGGTCCTGAAGTTGGTTTTGTTCAATATCTTCATCAATGATCTGTAAAATGGGATGAAGCGCATCCTCAGTAATCTCACGTATGACATCAAGCTGCAGAGAATAGTAGATATGCTGGGGGGTAGTGTTAGAATTCAAAGTGACCTAGATAAACTGAAGGGTTGGGCCAAAATAAATCTGACATTCAACAATGACAAGTGTAATGTCCTGCACTTAGGATGGAAGAATCCTATGCTTGGTACAGGCTTGGGACCAACTGGCTAAGCAGCAGCTCTGCAGAAAAGGGGGTTGCAGTGCACAATAAGCTGAATATGAATCAGCAGTGTGCCCATATTGCCAAGAAGGCTAACAGCATAGTGGGCTGCATTAGTCAAAACATGGCCGACATGGCACATGACCCCCCAGCAACCAGTCAGCAACTGGTGGGGTCCCCCATGGCCAATCTCGCCAATGGGCAAAACTCACCAACTGGGAAGTGGCTGCAGCACTCCTGAAAGTGGCCACGGTGCTACATCCAGAGCTCCTACTCCTTGGCTGGTGCTCACAGGGCGGGCACCAGTGCTCCTGCCTGCCCCCGCTGCCCACCACCTAAGCAGGGAGTGCAGCCAGTCAGGGGGTGCGCCACTGCTCATATCCACCCCCTATTCATTGCCACTGAGTAGAAATGTTGCCAGCAGATTGAGGGAAGTAATTATTCCCCTCTATTCTGCACTGGTGAGGCCACATCTGGAGTACTGTGTCAAGTTTTGGGCCCTCTACTACAGAAAAGATGTGGAGAGAATCCAGCAGAGGGCAACAAAAATGGTTAGGGGGCTGGGGCACATGACTTCTCAGGAGAGGCTGAGGGAACTGGGCTTATTTTGTCTGGAGGGGAAAGACTGAGTGGGGATTTGGTAGCAGCCTTTAACTACCTGAAGGATGGTTACAAAAAGGATGAAGCTAGGCTGTTCTCAGTGGTGGCAGATGACAGAACAAGCAAATGGTCTATGGTTGCAGCAAATGAAGTTTAGGTTGGATATTAGGAAAAAACTCTCACTAGGAGGGAGGTGAATCACTGGAATGGGGTACCTAGAGATATGGTAGAATCTCCATCCTTGGAGGTTTTTAAGGCCTGGCTTGACAAAACCCTGGCTGGGATGATCTAGTTGGGGATGGTCCTGCTTTAAGCAGGGGGTTGGACTAGATGGCCTCTTAAGGTCCCTTCCAACCTTAATTTTTTACAATTCTACGATTCTATGTTTTAGAGCCACTCTTCATTGAAGATAGCTGTAAGAGATGATTAAGCACGTCACTACCTTAACACAGGGGCAAACTCAAGGCTGCTCAGGAGCTCAAAATATTGTGCAAAAGACTTGTGCTGAGGATAGTATTTAAGAGGGATGCATGTGTACTAGGAAAGGACAAGAATTATGTGTGGCCCTAACAAAAGCCAAGATGGAAATTCTGAGCTGTCTGCTAGCCGAAAAATCCTGAGTGCTGCGAGCAAGGAAATTGTCTTTGGTTGTTTCAATTACTGCTGTATTTAGGAAGACAAGAGTTTGTATAGTCTTTGTAAATGAACATGAATGCAGCAAAGAAATACCTGGCTCCAGTTTCTCCTAACCTTCACCAGTTTCTCCTTCTAACAAGAATGATCTTTCAAGACCCTGAATTTTGGCTAGCTACTTGGGTTAAAGGGATGGCAGTGTTAATTCTCATTCCTGATTGGATGAGAAAGTTAATAGTTTCCCCTTAAGGCCAGGATTTAAAGCCCACAGAAGAGAAGAGAAAAAAAGTTAAATAAAAGCTAATTTAAACAGGCATTTGGTCAAGTGACATATCTTACAATTGCAAACAGGAAAGTGATTAAGCTTAAGATGTTATCAGATTCTAAACATGCAAAAGTGATATTAGCACAAACTGTTTTTGTTTTTCTATGGAACTTGTTTTCATCACTGGACAATGCAAAAACATAGTATTAAAATTCATAGAGAGTGCCTTTGGAATTCCTTTTATCTGTCTTAAGTACCAATCATCATATTATTTAAATGCTTCAACAAAATAGCTAATGCTGTTAAATTTAAAAAGATTCCACAGAAGACAAGCTCAAGACAGAAGTCCTACCAGCCACAATGCCTTGAATCTCTGTAGTCAGAAGAAGTTTTTAAAGAGAAGTTCTCAATCAAGGTGCTGCAGCACTCTGGAGTGCCACAATACTCTTTCAAGGGTGCTATGGTGTCAGTACTGTTGCTGCCATGCCCAAGTAAAACTGCCCTGTGCTCCTTTCTTTCCAGGAGGCAGCAGAGCCACACCAGAGAATAGCTGCAGCAGGAGATTAGCTTCAGCATGAATGCCTGGTCCAGCTCCACTGCCTTCTGGAAACAGCAGCACATAGGGCAGTTTCACCGGGCCATGGTGGTGGTAGCAGTGCTCGAGGCAGCACTAGCACCAGGGGGAGCCCATCATCCGAGTTAAGGACCACTGAGGGAAGATGAGAATGTTCAATAGTGGTTCTTAACCAAAGGAACTGCTAAAATTAGAAAAGTTATGGAGGGATGGCTTGAATCTAAAAAGGCTGAACCTAGAAAGGCACAATCCAGAGCAAAAATATTACAATTAATAATGTTCTCCATAGTCAGGTCCACTGTTTTCAAACCAGCAACGCACTCACTTGGCCTACAGTTTGGCTTAGGGAAATATCCTGCAAAATTTAAGATTACAGCACGGCTACTGGACTAAACTAGTTCTCTGAGGGCCTTGTTACACTGTATGCTGTGAGCTGCACAAATGTTGATCTGTGTCAGTGCTAGCTCAATGACTGAAAGGTAAAAACCCTTCCCATTGCCCCCTCCCTTCTGGGGCTACCTCAGTTTCCCCATGGCTGCAGCTCCCCCCAGCCACTTGGGTTTCCCCCTGTCCTCCATAGTGCCCTGGGCTCCCCCATGCCCTTCCCGCTGCCACATACTTGTGACTGCTTGTACTGTCTAGGAGTAGGATGAGAAGCGGGGAGTGAGGCAGCTGCCTGCCCAGCTGCCATCGCTGCTGCTGTCTGGGCTGAGGAGCCCAGAACTAGCTGATGGGGCTTTAAGTCAGGGAAATGCATGGTGTGCTTCCATGGCTGGGAGACCCATCAGCTGATGGGGCTTCCAGGCACAGAAGCTTACTATTTGCTGGTGTAGGAGGACCCTGGGATGGTGATCTCAAGCTCCCCTTGAACTAGCAATAAGGTTTGATGGGATCTGGTATTCAGTCCCACAATCACACCTCCTGCCGTGCACATGGCCCGCAGAAAGCATGATTGTAGGTAGCAGGCACCAGATCCCATGGTGCCTTTACTTGCATATCTGTCAGGGGCCTAATACACCGGGCATTCAAATAACTTTTTCCGGTATATGTACTGCTATACTTAAGAATTCTTTATTTAGTGCCTGATTCTGCACTCTTTGTGTAGCTTTCCCATTAGTATTGGGATTTAACCACGTGAATTAGAAAAGTAACTTCCATTTAGTTTGGCTCTCCATTTACAAGTGTTATTGTTGCTCTTTCTTGAACTGCCACAACTCAGCACTGGTCTAATTTCAACCTCTTATTACAATTTTGGGGGGTGGAGGGGCTTTGCTAGCTTGCTTTGCAGTTTTCCCTAGTCTCATTCTTCCATTTTTACTTGCTCTTTTCTATATAATTTTTCTCTTACAAATTGCCTCACTTTCATTTCCTCTACATGTCCCTCTTTCCTCCTGAATCCTATCTGTCCTTTAAATCTCTCCTCTTTTCTCTCTTCCATTTTTTTCTTTTCAAATTTTACTCTTTGATACATACCCTTCTCAGTTTACCTATCAGCATGTAAAAAAGAAACCCCAAGCAAATTTTCTGTAAACAGACTAGCCTTTCTTTAAACATACCATTTTTATTACAACTAAAAATATGCTCCCACTGATACTAAGTCTTCAGTCAACTCAATGTCATAAAAAGTAGATTATATTTTACCAGTCTAGTGATTTTAAATGTTTATTCTCAATAGACATGAGGATTAAAATTTCAAACACATACTAGAAATCACAGATATTGCTTAAAACAAATTAGCTACTGGTATGGGAAACAACCCACAGCACTGTCATTTCTAGAAAGTGCAACTTTGAGTTTTGATATTCTGTTTCCAAATTAGTAACAATTGAAACTCAAGACATAATAGGCACCTATAGACATGCAGAGAGGCTGCTCTGATGTGCTGCAATTACAGCGCATCGGAGCAGATTTGATTAATTGAGTCTGCTGGAGTGTGCTAATTACTGTGTTGTAGCAGACTCCAGCATCATGTGAATCAGCATCCCCATGCTGAATAATAACAAAGATGCTTTAACTATAGTTAATTTGACAAGCTTTAGTTAAAGCGCTCCTGCCACCATTTTTCAGTATGGGGATGCTGATACACGTGATGATCTGGGCACTTTAATTAGAGAGGATCTCGGAGCTGCTCTCATTAAAGCCCCCACTGCTCCCGGATCAAGTGTATAAATGCCCAATGCTTTGCATGTACTCTAGAAAATTATTTCACTCAAAGGCCTTCTCATTACTTAAGAAATAGCCCTTTATGTCCAGGATGGAGGAAAACAACCAATTTCTGCATAAGAATGGAAAAAGGAGAAATTTTAGAAAAAGGTCACTGGTTCAAATTCTTACAAAAAAAAAAATGTATAAAGATACAGATTTTAACAGTGAACAAACTCAAACTGCAAAGCTCCAGAAGAAAAACACAACCTGTACGACCTGCTATACTCAGGAGGTCAGCCTCTGAATACCATGCGTTAAATGTTAGGATTTTAGCTTATTTTTTCCATGGAGAGAAGTTTTGAAAATCAGGAGTCATCTTTCTAAAATGGTGGATTCTGATGGAAATTTCTTGTGGGGACAACTGTGAGTCTAGTTCCAAACTTATTTACAAGCAGTATAAATCAGAAGCGACTACACTGAAATCACTTGAGTTAAGCAGGTGAGTGAAATCAGCTTGGGCACTAAAGATGAAATAGTGGTCCTACTGAAATAAGCAACAGTAGTTTCATAGTTTCATAGTTGGTAGGGTCAGAAGGGACCTGAGGAGATCATCTAGTCCGACCCCCTGCCATGGTACAAAAGAGTACTGGGATCAAATGACCCCGGCCAGATGTTCGTCCAGCCTTTTTTTAAAGACCCCCAGGGTAGGAGCCAGCACCACTTCTTTTGGAAGTTGGTTCCAGGTCCTAGCAGCCCAGACAGTGAAGTAGTGCCTCCTAATGTCTAGCCTGAAACTACCCTCCACTAGCTTGAATAGAATAGTACTTTTATTCTGTGGGACCTCAGTGGGACTAGGATTGAATTCTAAATATTTAGTAACCTGCAAAGCCTGCGCAGTTCCTTTTGTGCATGCATCTTGGAGACATGATATCTGTGCCACAATGTGTATATTAAGAATCAGATAGCTGTTCACTTCTAGTATCTAGGTTTCTGGTGAGTGACTAATCACTATTCATCCAATCATCCTATTCATCCTATAAATAGACTGTTTACTTGTTTGAGAGTCCTGACTGATCTAGGACAGGGACAGGAAAACTTTTCTGACTGTGGATTGGGATGATGCACCCTGTGTTGGAGGCAGGCGAGTGAAGGATATATGTAAGCAAAGGTTGCTCCCTGCACATTTAAAACATAATTTTACTTCCACTTGAAATCTGTTTCAGTTTATTTTTCAGGTTGCTATTGCCAGTCAATAGCCAGAGAAACAACAGATGCTCACTTATTTGTATATCTCAACTGCAAGATACTTTCAAGCAGAAGCCTTGCATACTGTTAGCTTAAACCAAAAAGCAAAAGAATTCACACCATCAGCAGGGACACTGGAAGTGTGAGAGAGCAAAGATTGTTGGGTTCCTCTCCCCTGCCCAGGCAGATCTTTTAGCAAGAAACTAATTCAGATGGAGAACAGAGTCAGACTTGCAATGGAGTCAGAGTACTAGTATGTAACAAAGATTAATGTAAGTCAGTCTGATGCTGTCAATTCACATTTTTTAGAGAGCCATGATGGGACCTAGGGTATAAAACAACTTGTGGTTCACTCATCCAGAACACAAACAGAAAAATGTGCAACATGCAGCTGCTTTCATACAGGGCTTCTCTTATCTGTGGGGACTAGGATAGCCAAAAACTAGCTTTGGTATTTTCTTGTGAAGTGTTAAGTTCTCACTTACAACTCTGGCAAGGTCCATGGAGGTAGTGCCTCTGAAAGTTTTCCAGTGAGTCAGTATGATGCAGTTAGTATAACATTAATTTCTAGCCCTAAAGGATACTGTAACAAAGTCTTGGCCTCAGTCCTAAATTTGGCACTCCCTTTCTAGAATTGGAATGTATTATTTGGTATTCTGACTCATTCTTTGGATAAAAGACATGTTAATGTCCCTTCTATAACTCTAAGGATCCTTTCCAGAGGAAGTTAATGATCCTATGGTGATTTTTCAAAAGAATAAAGGGTTATGTGAAATCTACCACTTCCAGTGAGGTTTGGTTGTCCTTGATTTTAGCACGCAGGCAGTTTACTGTGAATTCGGGTTCATGTAGACCAACACATTCAGAGCAAAGTTCAACACAAAGCCAATGAACCTAGGAGAGCTTTGTGTATTTCACCACTAAAAAAAACGCGACTCAGCTTAAACTTTATTGCCATAGATTTCCATTTTCTCAACAGTTCTTCCTAACTTCTACCACTGCTGCTACTACGTGTGTGTGCGTATGCAAATTTCCCACAGTTCATTCTCTCCAAGTCCATCTCTTGAAATTTCAGATAGATAGCTGTGTGGACTGCTCAAATAAAAGATGCTTGGCCAGGTAATTACTGTCATCTTTCCTGAAATCCACTATTATCATTTGGGAAGGTCTGGGGTGGGAGCATATGTCTTATTCTTTTCGGCAACTTCATAATTGCAAAATGCTCTTCTGCTTCAACTGTCCTCAGTAATAAATGTTACAACATTCTGGAGCTTATGTGCAACACTTGCTTTTTCTTGGGATGGCTAGCAGAGTATTGGTTAGAGAAGGCTGATAGTATACTTGGCCATCAATTATTTGAACTGGCATTTAGAACTGCACAGAGTTGCTGCTTTGTTATTCAGATCACTGTTGTTTCACCCTTTTTATGTGAAAAGTCCCTCTCACAAAATTAGAGAGAATGAAATGTCAATCTGCCATTAAGAAGGTTTCCTTAAGAAGGTTTCTCAGTGAGAAAAATAATGGTGGGTTCAAATCACCATTTCCCTGAGTGTTGTGTAGTTATGTCAGAAATGGAGGAATGGCCAGACTGATAGACCTGTGGTCCATTAAAACCAATACCCAACCAATAACAATACCTGATTGCAAACCAACGGCCAGTGTCGAACTGGTGAGGAAGCACACAGAGTGGCTGAATGTCTTCAAGCCAGCAGGACCAGATGGACTACCCCTGAGAGTGCTGGAGTTATTGCAGGACAATGGGTGAAGGTATTTGAAGACTCGTGGTGCTCAGGAGAGGTCCTGGAAGACCTGGACAAGCTGGAAAGGTGGGCAGAGCAGGACCAGATGCAGTTCAATAAGGATAAATTCAGAGTGGTTCATCTGGGCAGAAGTAATCAGTGACATGAATATAGGTTAGGAGGAGATGTCCTGGCTGGCACTATGGCTGAAAGGGACCTCGGGGTTATGGATGATCATGAGCTGCCAGTGTGATGCTGCAGTCAGCAGAGCTAATAGCATACTGGGATGCATTAGCTGATATATCGCTAGCAGGGCTAAGGAAGTGATACTTCCTCTAGAATTGACATTGATGAGAGCCTAGCTGGAGTAATGTGTCCAGTTCTGGGCGCCACACTTCAAAAAAGATATGGAGAATCTTGAAAAGGACCAGAGAAGGGCCACAAGAATGATTAAGGGCCTGGAGGACAAACCTTATGAGAAAAGACTAAGGGATCTGGAACTTCAGCCTGAGGAAGAGAAGACTGAGGGGGGACTTGGTGGCTGTCTATAAGCATGTGAAAGGTGAATATTGGGAGCTGGGAGAAAAACTGTTCATTAGGGTGCCCCAGTGGAGGATAAGGAGCAATGGCCATAAACTGTTAGAGAATGGTTTCAGGTTGGATGTAAGGAAGAAGTGCTTTACAGTAAGGGTGACCAAAATCTGGCATAGACTTTCCAAGGAGGTGGTACAGTCCCCAACCTTGGAAGTATTCAAGAGGAGACTGGACAGACATCTTGCTGTGATCATTTGATCTCAGCAGTATTTCTGCCCAAAGCAGGGGGGTTAGACTCAATGATCTTTTGAGGTCCCTTCCAGCCCTTAATTTCTATGATTCTTTGACAGAGACTGCTATGAGCTGCACCAGAGAAGGGCAAAAAATCCACTGGAGGTAGTTTCCTACCCCACCCCCCCAATTTCCCCTGGTCAGCAAAAATTATTTCCTAAAGCATAGAATCATAGAAAATTAGGGTTGGAAGGGACGTTGGAAGGTCATCTAGTTCAAGCCCCTGCTCAAAGCAGGACCATCCCCAACTAGATCATCCCAGTCAAGGCTTTGCCTAACCAGGTCTTAAAAACCTACAAGGATGGAGATTCCACAACCTCTTTAGTTAACCTGTTCCACTGTTTTACTACCCTCCTTGTAAGAAAGCTTTTCCTAATATCTACCCTAAACTTCCCTTGCTGCAACTTAAGACCATTGCTCCTTGTTCTGTAATCTGCCACCACCGAGAACAGTCTTCCTCTTTGGAACCACCTTTCAGGTATTTGAAGGCTGATATTAAAATCCCTCTTAGCCTTTTCTTTTCTAGACTAAATAAAACCAGTTCCCATAGCCTCTCCTCAGAAGTCATGTACCCCAGATCCCTAACCAGTTTTATTGCCCCCTGCTGGACTCTCTCCAATTTGCCCACATCCTTTCTGTAGTGGAGGGCCCAAAACTGAAAACAGTACTCCAGATGCAGCCTCACCAGTTCAGAATAGAGAAGAATAATCACGTCCCTTAATTTGCTGTCATTACTCCTGCCAGTGCAGCCCAGCATGTTGTTAGCCTTCGTGGCAACAAATGCATACTGTTTTGCTCATATTCAGCTTATTGTCCACTGTCCTTTTCTGTAGAGTTGCTGCCTAGCCAATCAATCCCCAGCCTGTACCAGTGCATGGAATTGTTCCATCCTAAGTGCAGGACTTTGCACTTGTCCTTATTGAACCTCATGACATTTCTTTTGGTCCAATCCTCCAATTTGCCTAAGTCTCTCAGAATCCTAACCTACCCTCCACTGCATCTACTACTCCCCACAGCTTGGTGTCATCTGCAGACTTCCTGAGGGTGCAGCTCAGGTCTCTGATGACTGGCTCTGTGGCTCTCCACTTGATACCAGCTGCCAACTAGACATTGAGCCATTGACTACTATCCTCCTAGCCCGATGATCAAGCCAGTTTTCTACCCACCTTACAGTCCATTCATCCAACCTATCTTTCCTTAGCTTGCCTGCAAGAATGTTGTGGGAGATGATATCAAAAGCCTTGCTAAAGTCAAGATATCTCACATGCACTGGTATCCCAGCATCCACAGGCCAGTCATCTCATCACAGAAGGCAATTAGGTTGGTCAGGCATGACTTGCCTTTGGCAAATGTTCCTAATCACCTTCTTCTCCTCTAGTGCTTAGAAATGGATTCTTTGAGGATCTGCTCCATGACTTTTCCAGGGACTGAGGTGAGACTGACTGGTCTGTAGTTCCCTGGATCCTCCTTCTTCCCTTTCTTAAATATGAGCACTATATTTTCCCCTTTCCAATCATCTGGGACTTCTCTCAGTTGCCATGAGTTTTCAAAGATGATGGCCCGTGGCTCTGCAATCACATCAGCCAACTCCCTCAGCAACCCCCAGTGCATCCCATTCAGCCCCATAAATTTGTACACATCCAGCTTTTCGAAATAGTCTCTAACCTGTTCTTTTCCACTGTTGGCTCCTCACCTCTTCCCCAAACTGTGCTGCCAGGTGTAGTAGTCTGGGACTTGAACTTGCCTGTGAAGACTGATGTGAAAAAGGCATTAAGCATTTCAGCCTTTCTGCATCCTCTGTCACTAGGTTGCCACCCCCACTTAGTAAGCAACCCACACTTTCCCTGATTATCCTTTTATTGCTAACATACTTGTAAAAACCCTTCATGTTATCCTTCATGTCCCTTGCTAGCTGCAACACTGATTGCGCTTTGGCCTTCCTGACTCCATCTCTGCATGCCTGAGCAGTACTCTTATACTCTTAGTAAGCAACCCACACTTTCCCTGATTATCCTTTTATTGCTAACATACTTGTAAAAACCCTTCATGTTATCCTTCATGTCCCTTGCTAGCTGCAACACTGATTGCGCTTTGGCCTTCCTGACTCCATCTCTGCATGCCTGAGCAGTACTCTTATACTCCCCCCTAGTTGTCTGTCTAAGTTTCCACTTTTTATAAGCTTCCTTTTTGTATTTAAATTCCTGAAGAGTTTCCCTGCTAAGCCAAACTGATATTTTGCCATACTTGATAGTCTTCCTGCACATTGGGATGGTTTGTTCCTGCACTTTCAGTGAGGTTTTATTAAAGTACATGAGGGTTCCTGCTTGTCATGGGGGGGATCAGATGAAAGAGCCCTGAACCCCAACCTGGGGGCTCCTAGGGTGGGGACCACGCACAAAAGAAAAAAAAATACAAGAAGAACACTTACCTGCAGCAGGGCCCATGGCACAGCCAGAACGGAGAAGGGAATTCGCACTGATTGTAAGCCATGCCTTTATACAGCTGAGGCTGGCTGGTGATGTCATCAGCAATCACTGGCCAGTGGAAACAAAAAGGACCACCCGCGGAGGCCAGGAGGAGCAGGAGGAGATACAGTCAGTGGAGGCTCTCTGTGCTGGTGACAGCAGGCATAATCAGGAGGGGAGACAGCCAGAAAAGGCTCTCTACCCCAGTGACGACCGGCGTGCTTGGGAGGAGGGAGAGCTGACAGAGGCTCTCTGCACCAGCGGAGGCAGGTGTGCCTGAGAGGCAAGAGAGCCAAAGGAGGCTCTCTGCACCGGTAGAGACTGGTGTGAGCAGCAAAAAGGAAAACGCATCAAGGCCATAGTAGGCTTGGCACTAGCCCACAGCACAGACAACAGCTGGCCAGGGCAGGAAGGACTGTGGGGCGCTGGAAGCAGAATGCCACAGACAACGTTGATGGAGAGCAACTCCGCAAGCCACACACAGTGGCATGAGGCCCAGGAAGAGGAGCCTTAGCCACCCCTGGCTAGATGTCGGATCATCACCCAGAGAGTCCCCAGGTACTGGGTGCAGAATACTGACTGGCAGGGATGAGGGCAAAGAAACCTTAGAGAGAGAGAGTAACGAGGAGGCACCTTCATATCCTAATGGTAGGGCTGGGGAGGAAACTGGAAAGACCCACCCCAACTCATGATTTGGATTAATTTTTTTCCCTTTTTCTTTTGGAGGGGTTGTGTGGCGGGATAGATAATGCCAAGGATCTAAGTCTCCTAGTAAGGGAGAAGTCCTGGCGAAGGGGAAGAGAGTGTAGCATAGAGGCACTGGCAGGGCAGCTTCTTTCCATCCTTTTTTTTGTTCTTCTTTTTTTCTTATTCTGGTTGCTGTTGGCTTTTCGGTTTCCGGTTTGAGGTAGCTTGAGGCAGGAAGAGACCCAGCTTAGACTAGATAGGGGATCAGTTGAGACACTGGAGAAGAAAGTGCTTGGGACACAAGACGCGAGAGAACGTCGGGGTCAAGAGCACAGCTGCAGTGGAGGGATGGCCGACTGAGGATCTAGTGACCTGCCAAAGGGTGGCATGAGGCTGGGCTGTAGGGGAGGTAGAGCCCCACGGACGGCCATCTAGCAGACTACCCACCACTGAGGAGCCCCAGGCGGTTTGCCCCTCCACTGAGATTACATTCAAAGTCGTGGCAGGAAAGTCTGGGGGTGGCCACCTAGGTGATAAGTATCTTCCTCAGAGTTTTCAAGAAACCTCGGTACGTCCGTCACCATCTATCTGGGCCAAGGCAGCATGTGACTGTCTGTTCGAGGCCAGGCAGTCACATTGTTCCTTTCCAAAACTCTTATTTATGTTTTAAATCTTATTGTTGTCACTGTGGGTACTTGTGACATCTGCACACCTGCCAGCTCTTCCTTTGACAACTCTAAATCAGAATGGTATCGTTTTGTATCTTCTTGGCACTATTGTAGAGGGAAAAGTTTTATGGGCTTACTGAGGTAGAAAAGGAGTAGTTTGACCATAAATATGGGCTCACATGTTCAGATCAGAAGATGCTTCAAACTCATCTCAAACTGAAAGTAAAACTCTAAGGCTTAAAATGTCCACCTTTTTTGCCATTTTTATCACTTCTGGGAAATCTCTGTACTTCCAAGTTCTGAAAGGAAGTTCACAGGCACTAAAGGTCTGAATCTTCTGAGATCACTTTTTATGCTTTCTGACAGCTGTGCAGAGCAGGTGGAAGGTGCTCCCACTTTAGTGCAGGTGTCAGTAATTACACAAGGCATGGGTTCTGTCACAAACTTGTTACTAGCTCTACAAACTGCTGAAAGCACCGGGTATTTTCCTAGAAAACCTCTTCTTACAAGTGCTTTTTTCTTTCTTTCTTTCTTTCAAGATGGCCGCCGACAGGTGAAGCCCTTCTGAGCTCCTGCAGCTCAGGTGCTTTCAGCTCATTGCCCTGCACTCCCTGCCCCCCTTTTCCTGTCCCCCCCCCAAAAACCCCTTGCCTCTCCCCACCCTGTCCCTGGGGACCCCCTCCCTGCCCCTTCCCCCCACTTTCTG
>NW_005841903.1:2455096-2458267 GCF_000455745.1 Alligator sinensis
GTGCCCGCCTTTGAGGAGCGCTGGGCCCTCGAGGGGGCGCTGTGCCGAGTCGAGGCGGGACGCCTGGTCCTCGTGCTGTGAGACCACCAGCTGCTCAAGCTGCAGGGACGCCTCAAGAGGGGCCGAGGCCTTGGACTTTGGTTCATGCGGGGCGACCCCTGAGGCCTCATGGGTGTCCCCCGCTGGCAGGACTGTAAAAAAGTGAATATAGTCCGAATGTTCGTTTGTGGTTTTTTGTGGGGGGGTGTGTGTGTGTGTGTTGTTTTGTTAGTTTAGAGTGTACGGGCAGGCCTTGCAGGCCATGAGCCCAGGCCTTGTCCATGAGGCCCAGATATCCGGGCGTACCTGTACATGCTCATTACTAGCTCCGAGTGTCACCCACCCGGGAATAAATGTCTCTTAAAAGTTAAAAAGTCTTTCTTTCTTTCTTTCTTTCTTTTTTGTCTACAGGTTTGTAAATATAAATGCATCCAAAATTTTGGCCAGTTTTCCAAACTGAACTACACTTCTGAACTTCCTGAACACAAAGCTTAAAAGATGTCACTGCAAAGTGTTAAAAATGTCACAGTACTACACACACATTAACATTATTAGTAGTTTCTAGGGCATATTTATAGCAATGAGAATCCCCTATTCAGCCATTTGTACCACAGAGACTCAGCATGTCAAACAGGCAGCGCAAATGCATCCCATCCACCACCAAACCCTGCCTCCTGAATGTCTGACTCCCACTTTGCAGCTGCTATTGTGTGCTCACAGGATAACCGCATTAGTGCATTACTTGGAGATTTCTAATTCAGGGGTTGTGATAGATGCCAGAGAAAGGACTGAGGCAATTGAAGCCAGTGAAATTCATTTCACTTCCTCTCAGCTTCATTGAAATTGTTCCTGCTTAATCCCCTCTTGCTGCTGCTGCTGCTGAGGATGTCTGCATTTCTGATTCCCTTTTCCCTTCTTCTCCCTTCTATCCTACCAGTTTCAGTGGCAGCTGGCATCCAGTTTCATCTTCCATGCTGCTGCTGCTTCTCTTAAAACTGCAAGACTCTCTTAGTATACTGCAGCTAGCCTCTGTGACTAAGCTCCACCATATAATAATCTAATCCAGAGGGTGACAAAATTTACTATAAAATGATTATATCCCTTGCTAAACCCTTTTATATTAGGTTTGCCTGAATAAGGGGAGGGGGGAGTACAGGGAGAGAAAACCTTAATTTTACGGGGGTGAGGGGGTGGGGGGCGGGGGTTGTTTTGTTTTTCAGTCCAGTGCCTTAAGTAAATTATTTCCCACAGTGCATGTGAAATGAAAAAAAAAACAACCACCCTACAGTAAAATTATAGCCAGTGCATTTCTTTTTAATCAGATAAATTACAGCCAGCTGACTGATGAATCCACTCTGAACAGGGCAACATGACACAGTTTACAACCTTAAGGATTACAGTAGGCCAGATGCTATCATCTTAATTGGAAAAAAGCAATGTTGCCAACTGTCCCTGTTAGAAAATTGAAAGTTGCATTATTATTATTTTCCTTTCTCCCCACCCTGAAAATAGCTTAGTAGATGGCTTTTAGGGGTGTTTGCATAGTTCTCCTTATTGCAGTCTGTTTGTCTATTCCTGAAGCAGTATCAATAGGGAAGCTTTCACATACAAGAGAATATCCTGAGCGTGGAATGGGAGTCTACTACTCAGTTGTGACATTCTCATTTTCCTATTGAAAAGGGGACAAACCTGAGAAAAGCTTTTTCAGAAATTTAAATTCACCCTTAGAAACAGCCTAAGCTTGAGCCCCTCTGTCAATAAAATAATCATTACATAGGATTGATTGGCTATGAAATAATCACCACAAAGCTAAGGAGGGTCTTGAGGTTAAGGCAGTGGACTGGAAGTCAGAAGATTTCCTGTCAGACTTCCTTCTTTCTTCATTTTAGCTATATGTCAGTCCACCCCCTCTAACACATTATTAGCGAGTCCCAGAATCTTTAATACATTTACCTTCACAGCACTATGAAATATTGTCATCTCTGTTTTACAGATGGAGAACTAAGATACAGAGTGAGACTTGTTCAGTGCCTGGGGCAAAGCCAGTAATTAAACCCTGGCATCTCAAGCTAATGCCCTAATGACCACCTAATTTCTTGGGCATAATTTCCTTGGGCATAATTTGCTTCAGTTCCCCTGGTAAAAACTCATAAACCATGGACTGTCTGTTAGCATATTTGTGCAGTGCCTAGCATCATAGAGCACTGCCCTCATCTAAGAAAGATTAGTCACCACTGTAAATTGCATAATAAATACTTTCTCTGGCTGCCCCTATGTGGATGAGGAGTCTCCAAAGGGTCTTCCTTATTTGAGTTCTTCATCCAGTTGCCAAACACAGGTGCATGCCTTGTGCACTAGCCACTCAAAAAGGCTGGGGAGGAGCAGAAACAAGACATATCTATAGCCCTATTTTCTTTCCTTTCTACCAAGCAACTTCAGAGACAACTAGTTGCTGTACTCACTTAAAGTGGAATTGCACTCTGAAAAGGTGATCATGAAACAATGTTACCCTCCTACTCCCTGAGTGTATTCAGTCCTTTTTTGAAGGCAGTGGATAAAACAAGCTTTTAGGGAATCTTCAGAAGCAAGTAAGGGAGTTAGGGAGCACTAGTCTCTTTGATGTTTGGTGGTCACTATATTCTTGCTTCTTTAGATGCTTTGAAATCCCTTCCTTGACATGTCTTACATCTGTTAGCCCTGCAAAACCAAAGCTGCTAAGAAAGGGTGAGTGGGACTATTCCATCTTTTATGACTAGGTATAGATGTTACACTTATCATGCAATAAACACGCACAAAGTGCTCTACAGTCATAACAAAACAGACATTCACAGTACATAGAGAACTTTAAAAATGGCAGTTCTCACTCTAAGCTAACCCTGGATGGATGTGGTATCAGACTACAGTGCTTTAGGTTAGAGTGCTTTATCAAATGTCTGTATCATCCCATTGCAAGTCAAGGTGGGTCTCATTCCTTCAGCATCCCAGGGGCCCCTCACAGGGCATGCTCCCCTAAGCCATTGCTTGCCTGCTCTGGGTGAGCACTGGTCCAGCCCTGCCCTCAGGCTGACATTGAGAGGAGACAAAAAAGGCTCTGTCTCTTTCCTGTGTAGCCAGATGGTTGGGGGGCTGGGG
>NW_005841903.1:2458298-2480621 GCF_000455745.1 Alligator sinensis
GGAGGTTATGGAACCAAGCCCCCTTGCTGCACATATTGGCTGAGGTCTTGAGGGTGTGGGATGGGCCTGTGCAGAAGGCCAGGAGCTAGGGACAGGTGGGTGGGGGAACAGAGCCCCCTGATGCATGGGCTCCCTTCAGCTTGCCGGTTTGGGTCCTGTGGGGTGAGGGGGGAGTGGGCCAGGCAAGCACAGCAGGGAGGCTTCCCCTCCCTGCCTACCCCTAGTTTCCTGAACAGTGAAAAGCCACACATGGCTACAAACTGCAACTGTCCGGAGGCTGGGATGGGCTGGGGGAATGATGAAGCCCCTTTATTGCATGGGGCCAGACCAGCTGCCCCTCTCCCCTCCCCTCCCCAAGACCCAAGCCAACAAGGTGTTGGGAGGCTGTGTGGCCCAGCCTGCTGGCCTCTGCCAGAGTAGGCAGGCCCTGAGCACCCCCAACAAACAGTGAATGTCTGATCTGTTCTCCACCAGCCTAACCTAGGGGCTCCTGTAGACATGGAGGAAGCCTTCTCTGTTGCACTGGAAATCCAGTGTCTTGGAGTGGAAATTGACATGCTCTAGCAGCCTTCTGCGTCATGTGTATCAGCATCCCCATGTGTCCCTGCACTGAAAAAAATGGCAGTGGGGCACTTTGAAATAAATCATATTCAATGAGCTTTAGCTCAAAGCACCCTGCTACCATTTTCCCAGCACTGGGACATGCTGAGACGCTGATACGTGTGATGTGTGGGTGCTCTTAATTAGCGTAACTTGCTAATTAAAGCATTTGGCACTGCATTGCAGGGCAAGTGTAAAAATACCCCAGAGCACTTTGAGTAAAGTATGATACTTAGAGTGCTTCTGCCTCACTTAGCCTATGTCATTACACTTATCTGTCAATCACATACAGCTCTTTAGGGCCTCTGAAGATAAGGGGTCAGAGGTGTCACAAAGGACAATGGGAAGACAATAAGATGTGTCAGACATGGTGATGGCCTTAATGGGTATGTGGAATCTTTAGTAGCACTAAAATAAAAATCAGCTTTGCTTGTAGAGCCTGGATGTGGCTGTACCACTAGGAAAAACAACCATTTATCGTTAAGTTAAAAAAATATCTGCCTTGGGGAAACTGAAGAGCTGTAGAAATACAGAAAGCCATTTCTCAGACCCTGTTTTAGAGGAGAACCTCATTTCCAGGAATCGTAGTAGGCCTGATATCTTTTTGAGAACCTGTAGAGACATTGTGAACCTATGCCTATGAGGCACAATTGAAGCCAAGGCATTTATGGGATTCCTAACAAAAAGTACAACAGCAAACAAAAGTATAACACAGCTGCTGAACAAAGAAGCAAATTAGGAGAGAAAATAGGCCTAGCACATTTTAAAGGATGAAGTAGTGATTCATATCCAAATCACTGTGGCCTGTTGGTTTATCCTGGCACCAGGGTTCGAATTACACTCTGACTCTTGGGGGTTTGCAACGGTGGCAGCCAGAAGCTGGATGGAGCCGCCACCGTTACTGCCGCCTGAGCTGCTTAGAAAGGTGTGGGGCAGGCTGGGGGCTCTTGTCTATTATTGGGGGGCTTATGGGAGGCTCTCATCTCTTAGCAGGGGACTCAGCCCTCCTCCCCCCTGTATTTTGAATCTTGCCTGACACTTTGGACGCTGGAGTACTCTTCACAGTTCTACCACTGACTCTGTGCGTGACCTTTCACAACGTATGCATTTGAAATGGAAGTTCTCTTAGCTTAAACCTCATAGGTAAGCTTCCCGATCTCTATAGGCCACAGTCACTACTATTTAGGGGTTTTACAGTCAATTAAAAAAAATATATATATTCTTCATTTTGTGGTCAAGTAATATATTTTGGGGTTTTTTTAATTCATTTTTTTACAAATATGTTCAAAAAATGTTTTAAATTTCTCTCCTCTAGTCCTTACTAGTTTTCTTAAGTATTACTTTCTGAATATCTAAGAAAATCAGAAAGAAAGGCCTTCAGGGGACAAAGCTTAAAATGAGGAATGTGTGTGGAATGGGTGGGTGGAGCATAAGAGTCAAAATGCTCTGCTGAAGGAAGATGAACGCTAATGTAATCAGAGGCAGTACTACTATTTGGCCAGGACATGCATTCAAATCAACAGTCTGTGCCAGAGCCAACCAATTTCTCCATTTTTTCTGCACTGTGTTGCCAAGTAAATCATAGTACAGCATGCTGGTTCCCTTCACAAGATGTCTGACATCTGTGTCTGTATCAGAAATGCCAACTTGGTTTTTCATGAGTCTGAAAAGCTGCAGGAAGTCCAACACTTCACACTTTCACTTGCTGAAAGATGTTTGACTGAATAATTACTGGGATTTCCCCTCCCCCACCATTCTTTTATAAAATCTAGTCCGAACAAGAAACAAAAAAATCAAATAGAAAACTCAGACGTAAAAAAACATACAATTTTCAGTTATTTGAATGAGCAAACAATTATGAAAATCAATGCTGGGTCAGATACTGGAATGGGAAATAATATAATTAAAATATTTAACCCCCCCCACAAAAAAAAAGAACATCCCCTATTGAAAGTTCTCCAAGTTCAGTAGATTAGGGATCCAGTAGAGAGCTTAATAAAGAAAAAAACGAATCTACGGAGATTTTTAGGTCAAGGAAAGAGAAACATGCCATTTTTTAATTAGGTTGTGGGCTGTTTCCCCATTTAACAGCCCCACTTCCAACAGAACCTAAAGTCAAGCAATCTGGATGCAACATATCTGGCTGATAGATCAGCAGTGGCACGTATGTTTTTGTGCATCTCCAACACAAGGGTGTCCAGTTTGGCATTTGAAAACCAGCCAGATTCCAGGGACAAGGAGAAGGAAATTACCCATTGTTGTTGTAGAGGGGCAGCCCATTATCAATTAACACTAATGTTTTGTTCTAAATAGAGCAAAAAGCCTTTGACATATCTGCTGTTAGGTTTGGCCCTTTTCCACTTATGGGAAGCTGAATATTTGAAGCTTTTTTCCCCTGGACATATCTTTTTATGTGGCGGCTGCAATATTTGATAGACAGAAATTGGGGGTGAGGGTGGGGGAAGTTTCTGGTTAGAAATGAGAGAGGGGTGGGGGAGGGGAAGGGAGGGATAGAGAGGGAGAGGAAAAATTGTTAACAATATTGAAACTGAAATTATTATTTTGGGGGGGAAAAGGGTAGATGAGGGGAATGGGAGGTCATGAAGGCACTGACAGAAAAAATGAAAGAG
Source organism: Alligator sinensis (assembly GCF_000455745.1). Classification (NCBI taxonomy): domain Eukaryota; kingdom Metazoa; phylum Chordata; order Crocodylia; family Alligatoridae; genus Alligator; species Alligator sinensis. The sequence continues at coordinate 2,461,529 of NW_005841903.1, forward strand.
GAATAACATTCAGAAATGTTTTTGATATTTTCTCCCTGACTTGAAATCCTCCTCAAAACTCCACCTCCTCTTATCCACTCCACCCCCTAAACAACTTACCATTTTACCATAAACAACTATTTTCTGTAAAATGTTTCTCTTTCTCTTTGTCAGTTGTCTCTGCCCTTTCTCTGTGGACTTGTCTTGATTAGGAAAGGGGAATAAATTCAAGTCAGGCTTATTGAAGACATGCTAGCTAAACACGGCCAAAATTTAACTATTTTTCCTAGTCAAGGCAAGGCTTCTCTCTCTATCACTCATTTCCCTATATTATTTTTCCCTTCTTCTTTCCCCCACGCTTACTATAAGGACAGTACTAGAAATACCATTTGTTGTGGCACTAATAAAATGTCAATATTTGTCCAAAGATACTACAATTACTCATTGCTATTTCCTGCTCTTAGATTTCTTAGATACATTCAGACTACACTGTTGCTATTAACATTAAAGCCCATTCTCTTTCTATGGGGTATAGAACTATGAGTTTATTGCGTCAAAAACACATAGAGTTGGCATGCAAATAATAGAACAAGTCTTCATAGTGGAATCACTGGGGAAGAAGAGAAATGGATATAAAGACCATTAGATGAGCTAGGTTGACCTTCTGTATAACAAAGGACACTATTTCTCTTGCACTGAGCCCTTGTGGGCTCAAGTACTAGTCAAGCATAGGGATCAAGTACTAGCTGTTTTTAACTAAAACTTCCAAAACTTACAGTGTTATTTTACATCTGGTTTCATCACAGCCTCACTCTAAAGTTAATCATATTAGACAATGATTTTACTAGTATGAAATTTGCTCCCACAAAGAAATCTTGAAACAAATCACCTATTCTTTTTGTCCTATCAACTTCCCTCCAGTTGCTTTTACATTACTCATTACTGGCAGTGGGACTTCAGTTCCAGGGTGACATGCAGCCACTGACTCTGGGATGATACTTGCAAGGCAAGGCACTGTATAGAGTGCGAGTTTCTCAGAGGATGTATGCTGCCAGACATAACTGAAAAAATACTATGATGCTTGAAATCTGGCAAGCAAATAGCCCTCACTTCAGTGCTGAACAATCTAAAAAGAAATTCATACTCACCTGACAATTATATGTGACTGAAAGTTGGGAACATTTGCCATGAACAAATTTGCAAAAAATCATCATTTAACTTTGAAAATGTCCACCCACCGATATAATACTTGAAAACAATTTTTTTTCATTCAAAATCAAAATTTGGAAATTGGCCATGATAAAGAGTTTGGGCTAGATTTCTCCTCTTACTTAGATATAATTCAGATGTAGCCATACTAGAGAAAATCAAGCTGTAAGTGTGTAGTCAGTGAAAATTCAGTGATAATTTATTAGTTATATGCTATGATTTTTAGCAGTGTCTGCTTTCTTGGTGACATGACAGTGCACCTTCTCCTTATCTGTCCTGATTCATAGTGGAATCAATCAACCCATCAATCTTCATAGACAAAGCTCCTCCTGCTGGTAGTTGTCCCTAGCAGTCCCGCATTAAAGGGAAGCCCCATCATCAAAAGGAGAGATTGCAGAGCCTAGGATTCCATTGCATTTTTGGACAGATGTATACGGCATCACTTACTGACATTTATTCATTACCTAACTTGTTATATAAATCACTTTCTTGTTAACAATAGCCACTTGATGATCTATGTTACTTACCACTGCAGAACTGGAGGTGGGGATCATGAACTCCCACCAAATCTCTCTTGACCCATCTCTTCCCCAACAGAATATGGCATGGCATGTGTCCTGTCCATATGGGATCTGTTTTTTAACTCAGAATGGGTGAGACTAGTTTGTGGCAGGTCTATACATTTAGGACTACACAGTTTTATGTTTTGCATAATGTGCAGAAGCTTTTATGCTGGAGAGAAGAAAGCTGGGAAAAGAAAAAATTTCCATCAAGGTTCTCCAAAATTCCCAAGTCTAGTAAGCATTTCTCACTCTTTACTGTAAAGACCTCTAATTGCCCAGCAAGGTCTCTGACACATTTTTATTTACAAAGAAAAAATCTAATTCTATTTGTAGAGCACAATGAGAATACTAATAATGTAATTGACATTTTTCATCTAGTGTCTTGCACACGACCATTCCTGAAATCTTTTTTTATTCTTCCCATTGTTTATAAATACAGTGCACAGAATGCTGAGGTCTGAGAGGCTTACATTATAAGAAGTAGTTGGTTGTGATGTTACAAGGCAGAGATATATTTGTAACAGGACCAGCCTCTGAAAAATACAGAAGACTTGTAAGAAGCTTAATGTGCAATAGGGCTTGATGTGAGGGGTGAAAGGCAGGGCACTAGGACAACCAGTTCCTCTGATCTCTATATTATCTCCATTTTACATAATGTCAGATGATCCTCAAAAACAACCACATTATGAACTCCTGATAATATTTATTTTATTTTTTGGAAGCTTAGATTTATGCTAAATTAACACTTTCTCACGATTTCTAAATGACTGCTTTCACTTCATGTCAAAGATTCTAATTACACTTTTCCTGCATACAGAGCTGGTCTTATCTGGTCTGTATTCTGTAGGAAGTTTGTTACACTGCAGTGCAGCCAAAGCATGTTTTTATCCTTCTTTATTAAAAAAAAAAGCAGTGAAAGGTGTGTTTAAGTATGTTTTGCAATCTCTTGCTGTCACTTTTGTGTGTATTATTTTTTCATTTGGAAGATATGGAGAATATTCTTTTCTAAAGGTATCCAATAATAAATTAGTGAATGATTAACATTTTAAAAATATATATTTAATGTTATTTCATAGATTCATAGATGCTAGGATCAGAAGGGATCTCAACAGATCATTGAGTCTGACCTCCTGCCTGGGCAAGAAAGATTTCTGGGGTCAGATGACCCTAGCCAGATGCCTATCCAGCCTTCTCTTAAAGACCCCCAAGGTAGGGGAGAGCACCACCTGCCTTGGAAGCCCATTCAAAGTTTTGGCCACCCTTACCGCGAAGAAGTTCTTGATTTCCAGCCTAAATCTGCTCTTTGTTCACCAGGGCACCTCTTGGAGTAACAAGGAACAAGGGTCACAAACTGACAGAGTATCTCCGGTTCCTTGCTACGTGCCCCCTACTGAATTTGTAGGCAGCCACAAGATCACCTCTCAGCCTTCTCTTGTGGAGGCTGAAGAGGTCCAGGTCTCTTAGTCTCTCCTCATAGGGCTTGACCTGTAAAACCCTTAACCATGTGAGTGTCCCTCCTCTGGACCCTCTCGAGGTTATCCACATCCTTCTTAAAGTACAACGCCCAAAACTGGATGCAGTACTCCAACTGCAGTCTGACCAATGCCGCGTAGAGGGGAAGTATCCCCTCCTTGGATCTATTTGTCATGCATCTGCTGATGGGTCATTTCCCAGCCAGTAAGTGTGCTGGATATTTTTATGCCCTAGGTGCAGCACTCTGCATTTGTCCTCGTTGAACTGAATCCTATTGTGTTCTGCCCACTTTTCCAACCTGTCCAGGTCGGAGTACAATTGTTCCCTACCCTCCAGAGTGTTCACTTCACCCAACAATTTAGTATCAGCTGCAAACTTGGACAGAGTTCACTTCATGCCCACATCCAAGTCACTGATGAAGTCACTGAAGAGTACATGTCCAAGGACTGAGCCTTGCAGGACCCCACTACCCACATCCTTCCAGGTTGATACCGACCTGTCTACTACGACTCTGTGGGTGCGACCCCCCAAGCCAATTTGCCACCCACCGGACTGTGTAATCATCTAAGTCACAGCCTATTTATGAGAATGGGATGAGATACTGTATCGAAGGCCTTCCTAAGATCCAAGTAAATGACATCCACCTCTACTCCTGCGTCTAAGCATTTTGTGACCTGGTCATAAAATGAAAACAGATTATTCAGGCATGATCTACCTGCTACAAATCCATGCTGGTTGCCCTGCTGCATTATTTTTCCCATTGGACTCACAAATATGATCCTTAATAATCTTTTCAAAGACTTTTCCAAGGAAAGAGGTAAGACTGACTGGCCTATAATTACCTGTATTCTCCTTCTTCCCCTTCTTGAAGATAGGGACCACATTGGGCCTTTTTCAGTCCTTTGGGACCTGACCCAAGTGCCATAAGCCCTCAAACAGCCATGCCAGTGGTTCTGCTATGACACTGGCCAATTCCTTTAGTACTCTTGGATGCAGCTCATCCAGGCCTCCTAACTTAAACACATCCAGTCCATCCAAGTGACTCTGCACCAAGTCAGCATCAACAGTTGGTAGGCTGGTGTCCCTTTGATGGCCATCTAAGAACCCATTAAGAGACTTATCTTAACCCTTGTACAGGAACACTGAGGAAAAAAACTCATTGAAAAGCTCAGCTTTGTCCCTCTGTCTCACTAATTGCTCCTGTTTATTCAGTAGGGGTCCTATGCTGCCCTGCATTTTCCTTTTACTCCCTACATACCTAAAAAAAGACTTTCTGTTGTCTTTAATTTATATTGCCAGCCTCAGCTCCATAGTTGCTTTGGCCTTTCTAACTGCCTCCCTACAAGTGTGGGCCAAGTAGGTATTCTCCTCGTTGGTAGCTTTCCCCCACTTCCACTGCCCATATACCTCTTTTTTTGCCCTTAGGCTCCCCTGGATTTCTCTGTTTAGCCAGGGAAGTTTTTTGGCCCCTTTCCCTCCTTTCCCTCGCAATAGGATCATCTCCCTCTGCGCTCGAAGGATTGCTTCCTTTAGGAATGACCACCCTTCCTGGACTCCCATCTCGCCAATACTCCTATTCTGCAGTGCCTTATTGACTAAACTCCTCAATACACTGAAGTTAGCCTTCCTAAAGTCAAGCACTTCCTCCCTACTAGTTACCTTTCCTACCCTATGCCATATGGTGAATTAAATTAATTGATGGTCACTGCCCTCAAGGTGACCATGAATCTGCAGCTTCCTTACCAGGTCATCCACTGTAGCCAACACTAAGTCCAGTAAAGCATTCCCACTAGTGGGACTGTATACCTGCTGCATTAAGTGAAGGTCCTGTATGCAGGTTAAGAACCCATGTGAATGATTGGATTTAACTGACTGTTCCTCCCAGCAGATATCAGGATAGTTTAGGTCCCCCATGACAACCACGTCCCTAGACCATGTGGCCTCTGAAAGTTGCCTCAAGAATTCCAAGTCTAGCTCCTCCTCTTGAAGTGGTGGTTTGAAGCAGACCCCCCACCCCCCCACCAAGTCCCTTTCCTCCACAATACCTCAACTTTCTCCTCTTCTGATCCCATTTTGATTAGGGTAGATCAAATGCTCCTTAATATAGAGAGCATCCCCCCTCTCCCTCCCTCCCTACTCTGTCCCTACTCTGTCCCATCTGTACAACCTATAGCCCTCAATGTGTATTGTCTAGTCATGGGTAGGGTCCCACCAGGTTTCCATCAGTCACCATCAATCAAATTCTGCTTTTTTACCTCAGGTAAATCTAGAGTAACTTCGCACTTTGCTTTATTGAAGCAAATTGAGTTACTTTTTCTGTACACATGGTCAGCCTGCAAGCAGGATTTGACCCCACACAGAACTCAATTGAACTGAAACTGCTTTTGTAAACATGCAGGGACTGGAGTACTTGGTCCATGATTCTCTTTTGCCCTGCATCTTCTATAGTTGGTTACACTGATGCAAAAAGCACAGAATGTTATTTTTATTTATTTGTAGTGTTGTAGCACCTACTAGCCCTATTCATAGATCAACACTCCATCAGGTTCAGCGCTGCACAAAGAAATGAATCCGAACCGTAGCATTTTATACCACTTTGCTCAGGTGGTGTGACTCTACCAGGTGCAGGGTAACACAGAATCAAGCCAAGTGCATGCATTTCATTAGTGATCAGGGCATACTATACTGTTTCTTTTTAGAGGTGCTTTATCTTAGCAGCCCAATTCCTGAAAAGATACCCTTTATTTTGTGCAATCAAGTAGTCCACTTTGATTTCATATTAGACAAGTGAATAAGTCTTTGTACGGCTTGGGGCACAGTAAGGAAAACAAATGAACCTTCTTTAAACTACAACTGGTTGATGGCTATTAAAGGCCCAAGGTACAGTTCAAAGTAATTACAATCAGGTAATTAGCTAAAAGATGTTTGAGAGGTCTAGTCCTTACTAGTTTTCTTAAGCCTTAATTTCTAGAAACTTGAACAAGGAAAGTCTTCTCATAAAGCATAATACATCTTCCCCTGGTACTCTCTCACGTTGAGCCACTGGCACCACAGAAATTTAGTGTTGGATTTCAAAGTCCAGAGGGCTGAACAATTGCAACTGTAGTTGATGATTATCAATGGCTAGAAGGCCATAGGAATTATCTACTTAGCTTGATATCTAAAAGACAAGTCCCTCAAGCTTTTGCCTTTTGTCTTCAACACAATTGCATTCATTTATACCACATGGAGTCTGGTCCAAAATGTGATTCTTCATCTATGAGATAGCAACAAAGTATTTGTGCAGCAATAGGAATTGAGGGTTCCTTGGGTTGGTATTGCAGAATATCATAATTAGTGAAAATTAATAAATAGTACGCTCACTCCATATTTGAAAACCCTCAATTTAAGGCCTTACTGCAATTTATTTAAGGAATGAGACTTAGAAATGGGAGTGGAGAAGGATCCATTGTGCCCCAGATTGTCTCTCATAGAAAACGAGGGTTGCAAGGTATGAAGAAATCCTCCTCAGTCTGCCCCACATCTGTACTGAGACAGCTCAGCCTCCACACTGTCTGATTTCTTTCAACCTAGTCACCTAGGTGACTGGCCTGAAATAAATTTTTCAGGGAGTGGGGAGCTCGCTCTTCCTTTGTCTTGCAGCAGGGGTCAGGCAATCATTTTGGGAACACAGAAAAGCTTGGACCTCTGGAGAGTAGCTCCAGATAATTATACTTTGAGTAGATATGGAAACTTAGCTAGTATATTAGGATTAACTGACTTTTAGTCACATGTTAAAAGGGTCACTGAACTCAATATTGAATGAGACTTGGTTTTATTCTGTACTGCTTAAGGTGTTTTGTTATTCTCTTAAACTTCCCCTGTTCTCTACCTCCCCCATTCTCTCTCTCTCTGATCAATTAAAAGCTATCTGGCTCAGCATGCCTAGTTATGAATGTCTGTGGGGAGAGGGGAAAGACAAAGCTTTATAGCTCCCTTTGCTTGGTTACCTAAGCTGGGCTTGTCTTTTTAGTTTCCTCCAGTTCAGGAGGCTACTTTTGAATACTTCAGGCTAAAAGAAGCATCTGAAATACCATGGTGGGCTAAGCACCCTCAAGGTCTGCAGGGTCTGTGTACCACAGGCTTCACAGGGCCTTAACAGAGACCAGTGCCCAGGTGGTGGCAGCATTACCTCAGGCTTGCTGGTGTGCTCCAAAAACTGAGTTGGTCAGATGTAGGTGCACAGGGGAGACTCCTGAAGTGTGGTTTTGGGCCTGGTACAGTGAGGTGGGTAGCTCAGCATAGTAGCACTCCCTACTGTCCTGCCACAGAAGGGACCTTGGGAGGTCATCTAGCGCACTCCCCCTTTTCAAAGGAGGACCATCTCCAACTAGATAATCTCAGCCAAAGCTTTGTCTAGTCAGGTCTTTAAAACCTCCAAGGATGGAGATTCCACAACCTCTCTGGGTAACCTGTTTCAGTGTTTTACTACCCTCCTAGTGAGATAATTCTTCTTAATATGTATCCTAAAGTCTCTTGCTGCAACTTGAGACTGTTGCTTCTTGTTCTCTCATCTACCACCATTGACAACAGTCTAGCTCCATCCTCTTTGGAACCCCCCTCCAAGTAGTTGAAGGCTGCTATTAAATCCCCTCTCAGTCTTCTCCTCTCTAGACTAAATAAGCCCAGTTCCCTCAGCCTCTCCTCATAAGACGTATGCCCTAGCCCTTGAATCATTTTTATTGCCCTGCACCTGACTCTCTCCAATTTGCTCACATCCTTTCTGTAATGAGGGACTCAAAAGAGAACCCAGTACTCCAGATATGGCCTCACCAGCGCTGAAGAGGGGAATAATCACTTCCCTTGACCAGCTGGCAAGACAGTGCAGCCCAGGATGCCATTAGCTTTCTTTATAACAAGGGCATATTGTTGAATCATAATTTTCAGCTTATTGTCCACTGTAACCCCCAGGTCCTTTTCTGAAGAGCTGCTGCCTATCCAGTCAGCCCCCAGACTGTACTGATGCATGGGATTGATCCATCCTAAGTGCAGGACTTTGCACTTGTCTTTGTTGAACCTTGTGATATTCCTTTTGGCCCAATCCTCCAATTTGTCTAGGTCATTCTGAATCCTAGCCCTACCCTCCAGCATATCTACTACTCCCCTCAGCTTGGTGTCATTTGCAAACTTGCTCTGAGTCACCTGGAGACAAATATGAGTAGAATGAGAGCTGAAAGATGAGCTGCTTCAGCTACCAGCAGAACCAACCAGAAAGAGTACCAGATGTGGCCACTGGTAGACTGTATATTGTATATTTTGGCATAGTGCTTTTATAGTCAAACACGTGGCACTGCTTTATGCTCCTACATCCAACTCTACCCCTTGTGACTGCAAGTCAGACCTCTTATTCCTTATTGGAGTTTAGAGCAAATAAAACTGACAAGGGAGAAAGGGAATCTGACACTGGTTGGAATAGATACAGCAATCTGCACTAAAAACATACCAGGCCAAATCCCTTGTTAGTGTAACACAACAGGATTCAATTAACTTATTTTTGTGACTGAATACAGTACAAACACTGTTCTGTAACCCCATATTTAGAACAAAGCTGCCTGAATTTATGCCAGGTAAGGATCTGGCCCATTATTATCATCAGAGAAGATTGAGATTTGTTATGCCTAATTTGAACTCATTTGGGCTTTGGAGTTCAAAAGTCCTATTCAAACCTAAGCATCTCTGAGCATGCAAGCCACGTAGGAGAAAGAGTGAAAAACAGGATCAAAAGGTAGAGAGAAAAATATTAAGAGTAAAAATAGAGCAAACATCAGGTGAAACATATCCAGTGAAAATCTGGAATAAACGAGAGAGAGAAGACAGTGTAATGAAAAAGAGTGAACATACCTAATATATCCCTTGTGCTAGCCTAGTTTTTCATGGGAGGCTTCTGTCCCTGATGATTGTTTTCTATTTTAGCTAAAAAATCCTATTTTTCCAGTTCAGCCAAACTTGAAGAAAATCAAAGTTAAAGCTACAGGGGAAACTGAATTTTCACAATCTTCAGCAGCTGAATATTTCTCCAGAGTTCAGTGGAAACCCTAAGTTGTTTTGGAACGCTGCTGACTTGAAATTTGTTAATTCTTATTATTTTGTAAAAACAACAAAAGTGGCCACTAAAAAAATACTCAGTAAAATAGTTTGAAAGAATTTTCTTATGTTTTCCATTGCAAAAAACAGGACTATGAAATCATATATCATTGAGAAATAACTGGCTCTTTCCACTGTGAAAATTTTGATAAACACTAAAGATAATGGTAATTACATTTATAAAGCTTCCAATACTATGGCAAATTTATAGTCTTGGATTAAATAATAGCCTTCAAATAAATACTGTGCCTAGAAAAGTGAAATTTCAGGGTAAAGATAGGATGCATTGTGGAAATGAGCAGTAGGCAATGCTGTTAAGGGAAACCACAGGTAATCATTTTAGAAAATGGCCACAAAGTTTGAATGCCTGAAACCTGGGATGCACAGTCTAGCATAAGGAATCTTGGCCTTATAGAAGTTGGTGGAGCTATTGATCTTTGGGCCAAGATGGTGCCCCTCCCATAAGTGCTGAAAGTCTTAAACTTCAAATAAGTGCAGACAGTATTCCAAGTATTAGCACAACTTGCTAAAAACTTCTGACACTGAGGAAATATTGTGACATTACAAAAGAGAAAGACCATCTTTTTTAGTATTGCCCTTCCTTCACGATACCATCCTATTCTGGTAAGAAGTCAGCTTTCAATGTGATTGAGTAATGGATACAATGATTTTATGTATATCAGGGAAAAATTCCCACTGGTAGAATCTACACACTAGACTGAAGAATACTGCTTTTATAGGGCAGGACAGAATCACCTTTTATTTATTTAAATCAAATGGGAAAAAGTCCTAGGAAATGTCCTGTAGGAAACAATCTTGCATTAGCAGAGAGCTGGATAAGATGACTTAATACATCTTTTCCATGGGTCTGTGATCCAGCCAAGTGTTCACTGCTAAAAATATTTGACTCAGGGTGACTCAGAGCTGCAACTGTTTGGGAAAACCTGCCTCATGGACAGTTTCATATTCAAAAACAAAAATAGGTCCTCATAAATGCATAGCATAGAAAAGTCAAATTAAAGTCACTGGAGACATTAAGAGTCAGGGGGAAAACACAAATCAGAGAAGTAAGAACATCAAATTGTGAGAGAGATTTTTTTTTGTTGAGTGTGCAGCAAAGTCTCTCTCCAACCTCTCATCTCTTTTAAGACACTATTAATATGGAGAATTAAGAGAGAAAGATCCTTGCCTATTGGCACATAGGTTTGCAAACTAGGGCTGCATCCAAACGAGTTTGGCCATATGGTACATGGTGCTGCAGACCCGTCTGTGGAGCCACACACTGCACATTCAGGCATTTACCGCACTGCTACCTTACAATGTGCATGTGTGTGTGTGTGGGGGGGGGGGGTTGGACTCCAGGAGATCCTGGGGTCAAAAAAACCCACACAGAAAAAAGTGGGGTGGCATACATGCACACAGTGCATGCTGCCCAAAATCAGAGCTTGGCCCGCCAAAGCCATGCTCCAGTTCCTGGTCAGGCTATAAGCTGCAGGAGCACCACAGCTGCAGTTTCCCTAGCCCCCAGGATCCCAGATAAGGCTGCTGGGGCCAGCACAGTTGTAGGCCCCAACCTCCTCTACCCCACCTGGGGTAACCTGCCATGAGCTAGAGGGTGTGTGGCATGGGCATTCCCCAGGAATAAGTAGCAACAGCACAAGATGGATGCGACCTAGGAGTCTTTGGCACTTGGTTGTTCCTAGGTCCTTGCCTAGAAGCACTATATCTGCTTCTGCACAGAAGGTAATATCTTTTACCACAGTTGCATAGACCTTTTTAAGATTACACCACTGCAATGAGCTCTGCTTAGTGCAGTACTTGAAAACGGCTTGAAATTCAGCCAGCAAAAAATGCAAGGGCCATGAACAGAACATTTCATATTTTTTCTCCTAGACCACAGTGGTTGACCAACTTCAATTCAGAGTACTACTTTGAGCATATACGACTGTATATGGTTTAGACTGTTAATTTGCTTCTTCAGAGTCCAAATGTGACATTGACTTATGGTGGTTCATGGGCTAAAGCATAATAAAAGTAATGTCCTTTATCCATTCCACATACACTGTCTTTTAGAGTTAAAGGCACTGCTTAGGCTCCACACAGCCCAACATGCTGTAGGTACAGCATGTAGCTCAAGGACAGTTTATTCCTCTCTAAAGTATAATAGGTGGAGGCTTTCCTTGAGCTTCGCTAATGCTTGTAATTCAAGCCAGTGCTTCAGAGACATAGTATAGCCCATAGGAACTGCTTTTTTCTGTGTATACCATCTAAGAAGCTGAGACATTTTTGCTCAATTTCTAGATGTAAAAGTTGGAGGGACTGAGGCAGCTGCTCTCAGTAAAAGGCAGAGAACACCAGTATACATTTATGTCATATAACCAGAGTCTGAGTTTGTTCATTTTTAGGGATCATGGCCTATCTATTTATTTAGGTTTATCTGAACAAATGATATGAGGTTAGGTTTTTGTGTGACAGCATGTGCCTAAGTAGGCAAGATAGGGAATTCTCTCTAAGTTCAGTTGTCTTTGTTATTCTTTCTTGACTGATGTTTTACTCCTATGTTGAGTGTCCCCAGAGAGTACAGGAAAGTTTAAATTTTGTGCAAGTGGAACACCATGTACAGAAAAAAGGGCTGAACCACCATCATTTCTTGGAATAGGAATGGAGGTCCCTCTTTCTACGATAAGGCTATATCCAGTACATGTACATTTAGGAATTAATTCTAGGCACTTCATTGGCTTCACTGGTGGCAATATAGCAATTGTTTTTGTTCACAATGTAAAAAAAAAGAAAAAGAAAAAGTACCCTGTGCAAAAGCAGTTGAGAGTCAGGTTCTCATTATAGGGCAATTATAGTCTACAGTGAAGGCAGTTCTGGAACTCCCATGAAAATCTTCTTCAACAACCAGCAACAAATGATAATGTGTATCTGAAAGGTGTAATACACCAATAGGAGAGAAGAATTGCCTACAAGGGACTCACTAGGAATTTTATGATACAGTTGAGAAGGGGAAAATTTAGGTTGAAAATTAGGAGAGTCTCCCTACTAGTGAGATTTATGACTGGGCAATCATCATCCAAGGGAAACAAAGAGAGTCTTGTCATGTGGGAGATGGAAGACATCCTGATACATCACTAGAATATGTGCTAAGGAGCTGCACTGGCAGAGAGAGAGACAAACAGTTCTTTTCCATATCTGCTGCCAGGTCTTCAACTGAGGTAAATCAAGTAGAGCCATTCTGCTGTCAAGAGTACTAAGCCAATTTAGCTGAAGATGCTTCTTTTAATTGTAAGGAATTTGTCTACCAATTCCTGTGTAATGATATGGTTCTACAATTATATGAATATTCAAAAAATAATTCAAACAAAATAAAACAAAAAACACACTAACCTTAAGACGGTGTGGTTATTTCCTTCAAAAAAATCTGCATTACGTAAGGGATCTGATGCCAGTGGGGACTGCATTTTAGTACTCAACAGCAAAATGAAGTCCATCATCTCCAGCAGGGTCAAAAGGAGAGAGAATTCTTAAAACTGTATGGAGACATTCAGGTCTATGAGAATGGGAAAATAGATTTAAGATAGCATTTTCTCCTGTTTCAAAGCATTTTGAACTAATTACCAAGAAAGTTGTTTTTGTTCACATTGTGAAAAAAAAGAAGAAAAAAGTACCCTGTGCAAAGGAATTGAGAGTAGGGTTCTCATTATTGGGCAATTATAGTCTACAGTGAAGGCAGTTCTGGAACTTCCATGAAAATCTTCTGCTACTTTTCCACTGGTCATAGATCATATTTTACAGGCTCAGACATCAGAGGTCTGATAAGTGAGTAATCCATAAAGAGCTCGCCTTCATCCTTTGCAACCCGCAGGGAAAGGGCTTCACTGAGATCCAAAAGCTCACTGATGGCAAATGGTTCAGGAGAGACCATTTTCTCAGGTAGTTTTATCCTCACTGAAGTAAAACCCACAGCTCCAAGTACTATATTGCTGTCTGAATAGAAAAAGAAAAAAGAAAAAAAAATCTCAACCATTCTCCTGTTAAATGGCCCCAGGAGGCCTCCAGGACTCAAGGTAAAGCTGCAGGGGCCAGCCCAGTGCTGGCCTCAGCCTCCCCTACCCCACCCAGGGTAACCTGACATGCACCAGAGTGCGCATGGCACAAGCGTTCCCCAGGGATAACTAGTGGCGGCATAAGGTGTCCTGCTGCTAGTTGTCCCCAGGAAACCACACATCCATGTTCATGTGGATGTAGCCAAGTTGTCCGATTCCTCCTCAACTTCCATTTTGATCCAAAAACAGAGTAATTTGCCACTGATCTCTCCTAACAGCAAAGATACAATCAACCTTTAGAAGGCAGAGCCCACATGTTGCTTATACTGTACTTGGATCCATTACTACCCAGCTGCTGCAGAAGGGAGACAAAATAGGCTATATTACCCACTTTCATTTTCTCTGTTCTGCTACTTTAAAACTGGGTTTGTGACAAGATCTTTTTATGGAGAGGAGACACAGAATTGTGACTCATTACATAAAACTGAACTCAGATACATACAGTGGCTGTATAAATTTAGATGAATTAGTAAGATTTCTTTTTTTGACTGATTGAATATGTTCCTAATTATTCTTCCCAAGCGATGGTGGAAATATTTAAGGGGTAACACCTGAAACTACCTACCTGTTTTATCATGGTATTCATAGACCAAATTCAAGAGATCAAGGTTCAGGCTTATTTCTCTTGAACTACTTCAACCTCTCTTCTACTAAAAAGAGAGTTTTCTGCTATCTTGGGACACCTATAATTTCTGTCTTTTAATAACCCACCCAATTCAGCACCTGACAAGTCACATGTTGGGTTGAATTGTCTCTAACGCATTGGTCCAGGGATCCTGGTTTTCTCTGTTTAAAAATCACAAATTCTCTGATTTCAAAAATTGCCAATTTTCTGATTAAACCCCCCCAAATCCCTGATTAAAATGAAATGCCACTAATATTTATATATATAAAACATTGTGTTGAATTGATACATACATACATATATACTAGGGCTGCGCAAAGCTTTGGGTAATGATTTGATTCGGAGGAGATTTGGCCTGATTCTGAGGCTGAATCTCCAAATCTGAATCAAATCAGGAGACCAATGTAAAGGTCAGAATAGATTCAAAGCTCTCCGAATCTTTGGAAAACATTCAGAGAGCTTTGATGATTCAGGCAGGCCCTGCCCCCTGCAGCAGGGAGCTGCAGCTGACTCCGAGCTGGTAAGTACTAGGAGCGGAGGCTGGGGGAGGGGGGAAGGGACCATGCCCTGGCAGTCTTCCAGCCCCCCCACTCCCCAGCCCCCTCCATGGATGCCCCACCTGCCCCAGCTCCCAGAGTTTTAAAGAAAAGCCCTCGTGCTCACCGGGTGCTGCCAGGCAAGGCGGTGATCCCTGCTGCCCCCCACTGCCCCATGCTGCATGGAGGGCTCTACCACGAGCCCCCCGACCCCCCTCCTGCTCCTTGGGCCCCCCCCATGGGTGGTCCCCTTGGGCTGGCTCTAGCCCTTTAAGAAAAAAAAAACCCGAGAAAAGCCCTGGGACTCACCGCTCCTGTAGCAGCCTGGGGCTTCGGGGGCTTGTGCAGAACACCCCACATGTTGCGGGCCAGTGTGGAGCAGTGGGGATCACCCCTCCACCATCAGGAGTGGTGAGTCTGGGGGTTTTATCTTTTTTTTTCCTTAAAGGACCGGAGCTGGCCCAGGTGAGACACCTGTGGGGAGGACTGGAACAGCAACAGGGCAGGGTGGGGGGCTCATGCAGAACCCCCCATGTAGTGTGGGGCAGTGGGGATCACCCCACCCACCTGGCAGCACCCGCTAAGTCAGGGCTTTTTTTTCCTCAAAGAGCTAGGAGCTGGGGTGGGGTGGGCGGGGCAGCCATTGCCAGGCTGGGAGAGTGGGAGAGGGGGCGGGGGGAGCGGGGAGGAGGTGATGGGCCTGGCTTGGCTGATTCAGAGATTCAGCAGCAGCTGAATCTCCAAATCAGATTCAACGCAATTCAATTGGGACAGTGATTTGAATCACTGAATCGAATCACTGTGCCCCGAAACAGCTGAATCCAAATCCAAAGCCAATACTAGTTGCTTTGCACAGGCCCAATATATACAGATACATCTGTATGTATGTATGTATGTAACAATTCAACACCGTTTTATTGATAGTTTTACAATTTTTAAGCAATTTGGAAGCCTACCAGTGCGTTAACCATTATAATAAAATAAATTCTAAGTACCTATACACTTTGGTGTTTGATTTGGGGTTTTTTATCATAGAAAATCAAAGCTCAACCTTCCTCCTTTGTTCACAAGGACGCAGGTTGAGGCCCTTCACTCCCAAACAGCAGCCCCCCCAGCCCTGCTGGTGCCCCTCACTCCCCTCCCACAGCCCTCTGGGCCTTGCTGGTGCCCCTTGCTCCCCACCCACAGCTCCCTAGCCCTGCTAGTGCCTCTCCACACCCACAGCCCTCTGGACATTGCTGATGCCTCTCACTCCGCACACATAGCCCCTCAGCCCTGCCCTCTGGTGTCTCTCACCCCCACCACAGCTCCCTTCAGCCCTGATGGTGCCACTTATTCCCCACTCACAGTCTCCTGACCACACCAGCCCTGCCAGAGGGGGGCCCCAGCTGCCAGGGGTATGGCAATAGGGACCCAGGTCTGCAGTAGGTCTGTGCAAAGTGGCAGTATTCGCTTTGGATTCAGCTGATTTGGGGGACAGTGATTCAATTTTATGATCCAAATCATTGTCCCAAATCGATTCAACCAAATCTCCGAATCACACAAGCCCATCCATCCCCCACCCACTCTCCCAGCCTGGCAATGGCTGCCCTGCCTGCTTCAGCTCCCAGCATTTTGAACCCCCCCCAACTCACTGGGTGCTGCCAGGTGGGGGAGGGCAATCCCTGCTGTCCCCCACTGCCCCACTTTGCATGGCCCCTGACCCCCTCTGCTATCCCATGGCTGCTCTGGCTACCCCAGTTCTGGCCCTTTAAGAACCCCCCCACAAAAAACCTCTCACTCACTAGTTCCTGCACAGCAGGAGGATGATCCCTGCTGGCCCTCAGTGCCTCATGCCACATGGGGGGCTCTGCACAAGCCCCCTGAAGCCCTGAGGCCGCTGCAGGAGCTGGTGAGTTCTGGGTTTTTTGGGGGGGGTTATTTCTTAAAAGGCCTGAGCTGGGGTGGGGGGGCAGCTGGGGGTGGGCAGGGACAGCGTGGGGGACTCACACAGAGCTCCCATGCAGTGTGGGGCAGTTGGGGGCAGTGGGGATCAGCCCCGTGCCTAGCAGCACCTGGTGAGTGGGGGCTTTTTTATAAGGAACCAGGAGCTGGGGTGGGCAGGACAGCAATGCGGGGGGTGGCTAGGGGTGCGGGCAAGGGAGAGGGCCTGGCAGGAGTCCCCTCATGGTCCCTTCTCTCCTCTCCCAGCCCCACCTCCCCCAGCCCCTACTTATCCCTACTTACCAGCTCAGAGTCCAGCTACATCTCCCTGCTGCAGTGGGTGGGGACTGCCTAAATCATTGAAGCTCTCCAAATGTTTTCCAAAGATTCAGAGAGTTTTGAATTGATTTTTATTAGTCCCCTGATTCAATTCGGATTTGGAGATTCGGCCATCAAATTGGGCCAAATCTCCTCTGAATCAAATCAGCACCTGAAGCTTCCCACAGCTCTAGTCTGCAGCCTCCTGCCCCTGCAGCAGCACCCAAACCCCAGCTGCCACTTGTGGGAGGTGGTGG
The DNA here is from genome assembly GCF_000455745.1 of Alligator sinensis. NCBI lineage: Eukaryota > Metazoa > Chordata > Crocodylia > Alligatoridae > Alligator > Alligator sinensis. The sequence goes on from NW_005841903.1 coordinate 2,478,644, forward strand.
AGCAGAGCACGGAGCCCAGCAGGTTGCAAACTCTGCCAGCCTACAGAGAGCTCTTTGTAAAAGTGGAAAATCCATGTTTCTCTGTTAAAATGAAAAATTTACATTTTGCTTGGTTAAAAGGGAAAATCCATGGGGAGGTTTCTGTTTCTCCGTGGGAAACAGAAAATCTGGACCCCTGGTAATCACTACCAGAGCAACTATACTATATCTTACTTCTGTGAGACAGAATTCAGTCAATCTATATATTTTATTATTTGTTTTGAGACAATGTCCACAAACTACAGGCGCACGGTGCTAAGCATAGAACTAATATATAGGAAAGACCAGTCAATGGTACAGGAAGTTAAAAATCTACAGTTCTTAGATGGCTCCTGCCACTATCAATTCTGACATCCCTTTTACCATGAGACAGTATGGCCTGTTTGTCTAGATGGTTTCCAATATGAATTGACAGAGTATATGATAAGATACTTCAGGGGAATAACAAATCAATAAGATATGGGAAAAAGGTTAGCTACAAGCTATTCCCTTAGATTTTCCTATATTGCCTTAAGGACTACTTGTTTCCTGTACTCCAAAGAAAATCATGCTCACATTTTCCTGTAACACACCAAACACCACTTGGTATATTCCTTTACATAGTCATTTTTTTTCATCCCGCAAAACATCCAAGCAATTATGGGTCAAGACAGACTAAGAGATCTGTAGTGTTCTCAAAACTGGATATGTTTAACAAGACATTTATATTAGGGCCTTGCTACACGTTACACTGGGGTGGACAAAATACGGCCCGCAGAGGGGCTTTGTCCAGTCCACAGCGGGTCTCTTGGTCCCATCTGGCCCAGGCATCATCCCATGGTGGTGCGTCCTGACACTGTCTGGGCACACAGCAGGACTGTGGCAGTTCTGCACTGGATTGCTTCTCTAGGCAGCCCAGGCAGTGGCAGCTGCTGACCCCAGCCCCACAGTAGTGGCGGGGATCTGCATGCAGCCTTGACTCATGCTGCACCTGCTGTAGACTTGGCTACTCATGCTAAACAGTTGCAGCAACAGCAGTGCTGGCAGGGCAGTGTGTGCTTGGTGCAGGGGAAAAGTTACCCCCAAACCCTCCCCTGTAAACCCCAGAACTACACTCTCACCCACACATAATCACACCCCCACAAACACCACACTCCCACACCCTTTCCCACATGCACCCCTTGCACACACATCCATGGGTCTTTGGGAGGGGTCCCACTCACTACTATCCTCACACACCCCACCACATGCATGCCCCCCCATACCCCCCCAGACACCCTCCCCTCTATACAACCCACAAACCACATACCCACCTACACACACCCAGCCATACTCCCCCACATCCCCTGCAATATACAAAAGTAAAACTGCATTTTGAGCTACTATGCAATTGTCTCCATATACATGACACAAATACACATAAATCAGGACAAAAAAATCTTTTAACCAGTGATCTGGTTTCCCATGATCACCTTTTGAAGAAACTGGCCAATTGTCGCCTTGGGTCCTCCATGATCCACTGGCTGGAAAATTGGCTCTGGGGCCGGACCCAGAGGGTAGTAATTGATGGAAGTCACTCATCATGGTGTCCTGTGACCAGTGGGGTCCCCCAAGGCTCTGTCCTTGGACCCATACTGTTCAACATCTTCATTAATGATGTGGACACTGGAGTCAGAAGCGGACTGGCCAAGTTCGCCGATGACACCAAACTTTGGGGCAAAGCATCCACACCAGAAGACAGGCGGGTGATCCAGGCTGACCTGGACAGGCTCAGCAAGTGGGCAGATGAGAATCTGATGGTGTTCAACGCTGATAAATGCAAGGTTCTCCAGCTTGGGAAGAAAACCCGCAATATCCTTATAGGCTCGGCAGTGCTATGTTGGCTAGCACTATGGAAGAAAGAGACTTGGGGGTCATCATTGACCACAAGATGAACATAAGCCTGCAATGCGATGCGGCG
>NW_005841903.1:2480784-2482267 GCF_000455745.1 Alligator sinensis
GGTGATCTGATGGCCACCTATAAGTTTATCAGGGGTGACCACCAGTATCTGGGGGAACGTTTGTTCACCAGAGCGCCCCAAGGGATGATGACTAGGTCGAATGGTCATAAACTACTGCAAGACCGTTTCAGGCTGGACATAAGGAAGAATTTCTTTACTGTCCGAGCCCCCAAGGTCTGGAACAGCCTGCCACCAGAGGTGGTTCAAGCACCTACATAGAACACCTTCAAGAGCAAACTGGATGCTTATCTTGCTGGGATCCTATAACCCAAGCTGACTTCCTGCCCTTTGGGCAGGGGGCTGGACTCGATGATCTTCCGAGGTCCCTTCCAGCCCTAATGTCTATGAAATCTATGAAAAATTAAATGAAAATATGTTATTGTGGATGTTAGATTTTTGGTATACAATGTGGTGTTTTTTTCTGTTTCCAAGATGACAAATCCCCTTCCCAAAAGGGGGTAGGACTTCCACTACCAAGATGGCAACCAAGGGGCGGGGCACTTGTCAAGGGGCGGGGCCACCTTTGCACTCCTCAATAGCTCACCAAAACTTGTAAAGCAGCCCTCCACCCAAAATAAATCTCCACCCCTGCATTACGCTGTGAATTGCACAAATATTGATTGGTGTTAGTGCTAGCTTGAGTTTGGGACAAAGCGCCAGAAAATCTTCTGTAGGCATGCATTTAGGCCAGCAGTGGCCTGGAGGACTGAAAGTTAAGAATCCTCCCCATCCTATTCTGGACTTCGCTTCTACCCCCTATCCCCAGGCCTCTCTTGTTTCCCCCGCTTTCCCATCCCATCCTCTCTGACACACACTTACTTGTGGCTTCCTGCACTGTCTGCCCCAGGGGAGCAGGCAGGGAAGGGTTAACCTGCCCGCCCAGCTCTGCTGCCAGGCTGGTGCTCTTCTCCATGCTGAGCCCAGCCCAGGGAGCAGTAGTGGTGGCAGCTGGAAAGGCAGGTTAACCTTTCTCCGCCTGCTCCCTTGGGACAGACAGCACTGGCAACCACAAGTAAGTGGCAGTGTGGGCAGGGGCAGCAGTGGGAATCTGAGGTGCTGAGGAGGGCAGGCATTGGGCCTCCTCCAGGCCAGAGAGGGGGCACCTAGGTTGTTTATATTAAGCTGTAGCCTAGAGTGTTAATGTGTGAACAATCCTGGTGTTAAGAGCTCCAGGAACGACCCAAAAATACTGTGCAACAAGGCCCTTACTTGCTAACAATCCTTGTCTCTCCCAAAGAAAAGCAAACGTGTTGCATGAAACCCTTTAAAGAATATTCTTACAAGATGTGTATGAACTTTGGACAATGCCAAATGAATATTTTACCCTGGAAAAACTTCTGTGGTGTGGTAGCTATTGTCCAGCAGCAGTGGTATACAACCATAGTAAAGTGAAGCAGGTAGACTCTAGATATAACTACAGGAAAAAAGTCTTACACTGTATTGCATAGTTAGCTTCAGTCAAAGAAACCAGAATATCTTTCCC
>NW_005841903.1:2482409-2484745 GCF_000455745.1 Alligator sinensis
CTACTGAAGTGAGGATACCAGATAAAAGCCCTTGACCTGTTCTAGTAAATGGCATTCATTATGTTCCTTACATTTATGGGTAAATCCTAGCCCCATGAGAGTCAATTACAAAATTCCCATTGACTGCAATTGAATCATATTTCACTCTACAAGTTTTAAAATTAATTTCAAGGCCCTTTCCCCAGAAATGCAGTGTAGCAAAGGTTATTATTAACTTAAGCATCAGATTTATTCTGCAAAACAGTATCAAGTGATGTTTTTAAAAATACCAAGAAAACTTAACTGTGTTGGCCTCTGCTGGAGATGGGACACTGAAATAGATGGCTAATAGCTCTAATCCAGATACCCTGATAGATATTTAAATTGACACTGGTCCACAGCTAACAGTAGGCAAGCTCTTTCTTCGTTTTGCTCCATTCTAAACAGACCAAATACTATTTTTTGTCATTCATTAGCTCCCTAATATTTCCTTAATTTAATCTCTTCCACTTTCAATTATGAAAGCCTCTGAGACTTGAGTTGTTAGTCAGGCGTGGGGGTGCTTTGTTTAAGGGCTTTTTGCTATGGTTTAATTAGCAATCAGAGACTTAGCTGCTCTGCTCAGAGATACTGTCATAAGAAATAGTGATCTTTTGATATTAACATTGGAGAAGCATCCTTTTATTTAGATTACATGAACTGAGCTGTTCTTGATTTATTTTTATCCCCCCCTCAACCCTTCCCCCGAACAAACCTATTATGGCAATTTTCCTATTATGTCATCTTTCTGTAAGCATATATTTTACCTCTTTCAACTCTGAATAAATACAACTCAAAATATTCCTGAGTTAGTTTTTAGAATTCATTCATTCATGTATTTTTAAGGCTAGTAGTCGGCATAGGCACTATATTGCCTATGCCGACATCCTATATAGCAAATATCATAATTTCACCTACTAAAATAATACTATATACTATGCTGAGCCCAACGTGTTGAATTAAAGCATCTGGTCCTAGATGGAACACTCACCACGTCCCTTGCTAAATTGTTTCTATGGTTAATCACCTCTGCAACAGATCGGATAGAATATGAACCTGCAAGTATTTGCCTACAAAGCACTGCATTTTGCACTGCACTGCTCCAGTGTATCACTATTAACATTTGTCTAAAACAACATCACTGTAAAAACAATTACTAATATGGGAGGGATGTTGCTTGTCTTGTAGAAGGAGATTGCTAATAGTATTTAGACAGACAACATATAGCAGATAAGAAAGAACATAATTTTAATAATGTAAGTTTAAGATCCTTTTTATCATGACCACCAAAGCTAGAAAAAAATGCTCTTCATGATTGTACATCACTGCTGGGGTAGCATGTGTTCCCAGCCCCAAAGGCCCAGAAAACATCATGCCTTGAAATTGTCACTGGTATTTCAGAAAAGGCTAAACAAAGCTTCAGGTCATCACATACTATTTTTCCCAGACAGGCCAGGATGCTTTCTGTCTCCCAAGCCTCATGAACCTCTGTGAACAGTATTCCCTTAACCCCTCCATTTGCTACTTTTGCCAGATGGCTGAGGAGGAGTTAGAAGAGGAAAGAGAAGCTGCAGCAGTGGTTTACTTGCTTACCTCTTTGTGATTGGAGAGGAGAAAAGAGATTATATGTCTGCTAATTTCCCCAAGGCCAGTTTGTTAAAAAGAAAACTGAAAGGGAGAGGAGGAGGCACAATATAGGACAGGTGCTTAGCAGGGGCCCACTGGTATACTTCCACTGAAGCTGAGTTAAACTGAACTGCACCAGTTGAGTATCTGGGTCCTTTTTATTTGGGTAACCTTTGGGAAGCTAAATTAGTGGATGTAAATGTAGTAACAAAATAAACATAAAATATAGCTCCATTTACTGCGTTTTAGAAGTGGTGAGCTATGTCTTAAAGGCAAACGGAACTGCTGATCTAGGGCATAGAGAGAGTTGCTATCCCATACTGCAGCAAAGAAGAAGCAGAACAGACATCAATGCAGACAGAGAAACCACCAAAAAGGTACAGGTACACACTTTATTGCCATTCAGTCTTTGACCTTACTTGCAAGGCTGCCAATAAAAGTACAGTGATAGTGACTTTGTTGATGCTGTCAGGGAAATCATAGATAATTTATCCTGTGTATAAGGTTGTAGCATATCAAACCATTTTTAGAGAAGATTATTTTAGCAAGATTGCTGAAGTTAATATCAATTGTTCTCCTGAAAGGAGAAAGAAAAATCAAACATCTTGGCACTGTAGTTTCTTACAGACTAGTTTGCTTTGTGTGTGCCTGTGTCTATGTATGTGTATGAGACTAAAATGGCTGGTTTTCCC
>NW_005841903.1:2484808-2515837 GCF_000455745.1 Alligator sinensis
CCCTACAGAATGTACCACTGGGGATAGAATGATACAGGGAATAGCTTATAGTTTGTGTGTCTGATGGTAAAAATCAATGGTTTTCCTCATTGAAAGGCGCCCTCAGGGGCAAAAGGCAGTGAATAGCTTATTAGTTTGTGTGTGCATGTTGGCAGATGATAAAGCAGCATTGAAATCAGTTATACACTGTAATAAAGTACCCATCCCCATCTTAAAGCTAGTGTGTACTTATGTCTCAGGGGAATATACCTCCATTAACCCAAACTATGCAGTAACTCATCTTTAACCACAGTATGGGTATGCAGTGGAAAAGCAAATGATAATGATTTTCCCTGGTTACTGATCCAAGAATACAAAGGATAAACTTGGAGTCTGGGGGCCAGATCTTCAGCTGATGTAAATTGGCATAGTTCCATTTAAGCCACAGGAAATATGATGATTTACGCCAACTGGGGGTATAGATCTCTGATATATGGAATGCTGTCCTTGTTTGTAGACAAAAGGAAAGGAAAACCCTATGAACACTATTAAAAGAAGATAGCAACACAGACCTTCTATTTTTCCAGTGGGCTTTCCTGTAGCCATTCTTTTCAGCTCATGATTCTGATGCATCAGAGCTACCTACAAGAACTACATTGTTGCTGAAATGTTTATTGACCTCTAAATGTTGTCATTCTAGGCAGTTACATGTCATGCCATACAATGCTTTACCAATGACATACACCTGAACAATGCCAATATTGCCTGCAGCACACATAACGACCATTTAATGTGAAGTTCTCCCATAAGATCACTGGGGCAGATCAGGATAAGAAGCAGAAATGATGATTTCTCTTGGTTGCAAGGTGGAAATATTGACATTAGCAAGTGTTTACTTGCTTTACGTAAGCAGTTCCTCAGAACTGCTGACCGCATCTCTATTGGCCTCAACAGATCTCAAAACTAGCATAGAAGATATCTTTTTTAGGTACATGACAGCACAAATATGTAGATTTCCCCCTGCCTTGAAACATGTTGAAATTATGGCCATGTCTGGCAAAACAGTTCCCTTACTTGGAGTAGCTGATGCATAACAGTCATTAAACAGATGGGTAGACACATGTACACCCACACACAGATTCCTAATATTATGCTAATTGTGGACATTCCCTGGAGAATAAGTGTTGGAAACCGCATGCAGCTACACTGTCATCAGATCATTATGGGCAAAGGTGCTAATAGCTTCCATAATAGATCCCAGAATAAAATTCTGTTGAGAAAGAGATAGAGATTCTGTGCAGTTACTGCACCCAGAAAACCATTAAGGGTATTTTTCAGGTTAAGGTACTGTCTTTTGCCATAGACTTTTGTGAACTTCTTTGTATTAGAGAGCAGCAGTGAAAGAGTTAATTGTTGGACCACTTTTCTAGACCACCGAGACTGCAGGATCCCACATGTATATTTGAGGGAGGAAAGAAAAGGGGCACAAATATGTGTAAGCAGTTCGGTTTGTTTGAGATTTGTAAGAAGCCCACGGAGAGACAGAAGCTAAGATAGCTGCTTCTGTGGATAAAAAAGAAATGCTTAGGCCTAAGCTTTCTGCATGGGGCGGTGTATATTTTGCACCACTTTTTTCTCAAAGAACAAAGGATTTTAAAAAATGTATTTACAAAACATATATAGATTATGAGAATACCTGACTCGACTTCACCTATTTCCTCTCCAAATAGGAAACTGATCTAGATGGCCATGCCATGACTCAACGAGGCAACAATAAAAAGGCAATAATTCATTTAACAGTGTGTTAAACACAACGTTCCATGTACAGTCATTAAGATTTGTAATTTGTTCTTTACACCAGGACTCAGAAATACTCCTAGACTCAGCTTGAAGCATTAAGGACCTCAAAAGAAAGAGAATCATTACAAATTATGAAAGTAGGAGTAAAATTAAAACCATCATCTATTAACTGCTTATGCAGGAAGAGATACAAAATTATGCCATGTTCTGTCTAGCCCAGGTATGAACCAAACATGTACTGGTAAACCCGTGTTAGTTTAATCTAGTTAGTAGGGACAATGAAAGAAGTGCAGACATGGTGGCACAAGTTACAACATTACATGTTAGCAACCAGAGTCTGAAATTTCCAAGGACTCATAGTAAAATCTGGTTGTTAGCTCCTGGGCTGCTTTGTCTTCCTTGCTATTATTACCATTTCTAGCAACTGCACGGTAGCATGAGTTACAACCGTACCTACATTTTGCTGCATTTGAGAAAGAGATTGTGGAAGCACAGATAGCTCTACAGAAGCTTCCCACAAATCGACTGTGATTCAGGACTTCAAACTTAAGTAGCAAATCCATAATGCACATATGCAATGTACAGTAACATACATCCATAAATAGTGGCAGTTTCAACCTTAGCAGAATCAATTTTCCAAAGGGAAAATGAGGTTTATAGTGTCATCTGATCCTAAGTCTGCTCAATTCAATGAGAGTTTTTCTTTAGTCACTTATGGGCATTTGACTGTAGTCCCACAGTCTGGTACAGTTTAAGTAGCAGCATTGTAGGTCATGACAGAGTAGGGTGGGACAGTTTGCCAATTACTTGCCCACACTGTGTTGTTTTAGTTAATACTTCATGCTCAAGAGCACTAAATTCCCCCAGAGGACTGGGAAATAAATAAAATTATTAAAAATTACTTTGGGACCAAACTTTTGTTCCTTCTAGGCATTCTTCCTGTAGAGACCTCATAAAGAGGTATCCCAATGCCCTGAAGAGATGAATTTTATATTTTTCCAATGTGGATCCAGACCGCTTTGGGATATTAATCCAAATAATTTAGTACAGAGGCTGCCTTTTTCACAGAAGACAAGGAGGTGAGGTCAAGGCATTTGTAGAGAGTGTGAAATACATAGTATAGCTACCTGGACTCCATTTGAGCTGAAATAAATAAGGAATTTTGGCTGCAAATGTTGTCAGTCTCCTACACTTATTCAGCATAAATACTCAGGAAAAACAATGATAATACCATTTGGCTTTTTTTAGTGCTAAGTCAATGCATAATTACTGGAAAGTATTTCTGACTGAATTTTAGATGAGCATTTTGACAAAATATAATATTGGAAACAATCTTTATCAAACATTCATGTGTAGTGAGAGAGATAAAAACAGGAATCCATAATTCATACTGCAGAGTGTATTACCAAGTGTGAATAAGAGGCTGAATTTAAATGAGGAGGTCTGAACAATATTTTCTGCGAGGCATCTGCTTTAATCATTTACATTATTCACTAGGTTTTCCAGAACAGTAAATCTTAAATATATATTTGTGTTTGTGAGAATGTGTATGTAAATACACATGCATATATGCACATACACACAAAGATATATATATAGATAGATAGATATAGATATACACATATTCACTCAAATATAGACATATGTACTTTTCCCACACAAGCACATTTACTTACAACCTGATCACTGAAGTCAATGGAAAGATTCCCATTGGCTTCACTGGATTTTGGATCAAGCCCTTAATAATTTAACTGTTTTTAATAGTGATAACTACGTGTGTGTTGATGTTCACACCCTGATTAGGGAAAGTTCTTCTGTATGAAGTGTTCACACAGTCCTGATGATCACAGTCTGCCTGTCTGCCTGACTGTCTTCCTTACACCGTTTCACTTTGATAAGTTATTCTTTGTTACCTGTCCTTAATAAATAGCATAAGATTGCTCTACACAATCAGAAAGCACTCAGGATTTAATGCATTTCTATGATGGGACTTGTAAAATGTAATGTAATAAATGTAAAATGCTATTGCTTATTAGCAGCTGCCTCAACGTAAGATTTTTATCTTGATCCAAATATTCATGTAAAGGGGTAAGAACACACTCCCCTAACCGCCCCTGCAGAGGCTACTTACAAGTAGCTGAGGGAAGAATAGTATTTGCAGAGCCACTACTCCCTACCTTACGTAGCTAGGCAGCAAGTACAGAGCCAAGATAAGGAATAGGTGAACCCCTGGCTTCAGCCCCAAGGTGTCAGCCAACATTGCTGAGCCAGTGTGGAGAAAAACAATCTGCTACTGGTACAGAACATCAGTTTATCTTTGGAGGAAGATGAGAGACAAGGAACTGAATATAATGACTGTGAATGTGTCAATTCACTCTCCTAGGGCAGTGCAGTTGTGTGTACCACCTCATTACTATGGACTCAGAGATCACCTGCTTAAGGAAAAAGCTAGCTGCCCTGCTATTCAGGGTTTACTAATCATTCCTTTTCGCCCTGCCCCCTAGGATCACTGGATTTAGCCTTTTCCTTTTCCATCTCCCCTATTGCTTAGAATTGTATTTCTTGATTTTGGAGAATCTTTTTTCCCAGTGCCAGGAAGTGTTAGTACTGTTGCCTATCAGGCTGTGGTATTGTTTTATTTATTTACTGGAGAAGGGAAGGAAACGCACAACCAGGGTGGAGGTGGTGGGAGGGGGCAAATCTGTCTCAACCAGCTGGTGATTGAGATCCATAGGGCATACTTAAAAAAAAAAGTTTTTAACTACATATAGCAGACAATTCAGTGGGAAATCCTGGCACACTAAAAGCCAGTGAAAAAGAAATTTCACCTCTATGAAGCAACATCCACATGACTAAAATGTTGGTGGTCTATCAATTTAATTCTCTTTCTAGTGTGTTTTCTGTAATGGTGTCCTCTTCCATACTTAAACAAAATGATGAATTAATTCATTTTTCTCTTTCTGAAGCAAAAAGAAAGCAAGGCTCAAGATGTCCCAATTCTGCCAGTATTTCATTGACAAGGCATGTTATATTTACCCAATTTTCTCCGTCATTGCGCTACGTGGTTTTGGGGGACATTCTGATTAGACTGTGAGGCTACAGAAGAAAGTCAGCATATTAAAAGCCCATTAGAAAGACAGACACATTGCAAAATGTGTGATTTAATTTGGAATGAAACACTATGGAGAGGAAGGGAGGGCAGAGGGTTACTATGGGAACCAGTGAATTGAAAGCAGGAATTTATTTGAGAGGGAGGTTGGTCTTGTGATTACAGCGCAGCACTAGGATTAGGAAATTCTAGATTCTATACTTTGCCCAGCCACAGATGTCCTGAACAACCTTAGGGCAAGTTATTTTTAAACATTTTTATAGACATATAGGTCACATCTTCACAGTAAACATTCTATTCTTGGTGGCAGTACCTTCAAGCATGCTGTGCTGCTTTTGTTGGGATGCCTGCTAAACTGGAAGCAGGGTAGTTGCCTCTACATGATGTTTGGGATGAACTAATTAGCAATGCTGAATGAGACTGCCAGTTAGCCTGCCCTGCCAGCTAATAAGCTCACCCAATCTGCCTGCCAACAGCTAAACTGCTTCTGGTTTACTATGTAGCCTATTGCCCTTGAGGGTATTGACACTAAGGATGTTCTTGTTATCTAGATCAGGGTGGGCAAAATGGCAGATCCAGCCAGTGGCCAGATTCCATTTCCCAGCAGCCCCTGCCCATGTTGCTGCAGCTGATTTCTATGGAGATCCTAGCAGTGGGGGTGCCATGACAGCACAGGACCATGGTTGCCATGGAGAAGTGTCTGGCTGGGTAGGGAGCTGCTCCACAGCCAGGGCTGGGATCTTGCAGTGGTGACAGCATGGTCTGGAGCCGGGGCAGAGCCACAGATCTGAGCTGCAGAGCCGCAGAGCCGGACAACACTGTCACTGCCACCAGATCCCAGCACTGGAGCAGCTCCCCACCCAGCTGTGCACCCTGCCTGTGGTGCTGGAGCTAGTCTCCACAGAACCACTGCTCCTGGGGTCTCCATGGAAACTGACTGCAGCAATGTGGGCAGGGACTGCTGGGAAATGGAGTCCACTGTGGCCCAAATTTGACCCAAATTTGCCCACCCAGTATGGCATAAATTTGCCCACTCCTGATCTGGATACATTGCATAGTCTCTCATTGATTTCAACAGGAAGAATGGCCCTAAACACCTTTTACAATTTGTTCCCTTTGTCTCTCTGAGGTTCCTGACAGATATTAAATTTCAGATACGATTAACCAGTTAATCATGTCTTAAGTAGTTACCCAGTATACATAAATGCAATTAACGGATGATAAAATAAGAAATAAGCCACAAGGTTATTACACAAAATATATGCAATAACTTTGTGGCTGGTTCCTATCACACCATTAACTGAATGTGTGGTCAGGCTGAGCGGGGCTCCTAGCCTCCAGTTGCAGCCCTTGATTCCCATGCACTCCTGAAACTGAGTGAGTTGTTTAGCTGATTGCCACTCCCAGGCTAGAGGGCCTACTGAGGCCGAGAGGTTCAGTTAGCTACTGCTTTAACCTTCTGGAGTGCATAAGAGCCCTTGACTCCCATACACAACAGATTGGGGCTCCCAGCTCCATGCACAGCTGGAGTCAAGGGCTCCATTGTGTTTCCTGGGAGCTCCAATCAACTGATTTGGCTTTCAGGCATGGGGGTGCACCATGCACTAGGAGCCATCAGCCATTAGCCCAAATCAACTGACAGGGCTCCCAGCAGCAAGAATGCATGCAGTGCCCCATTAGCTGACTGGGCCTCTGAGTCATGGGAGCCTGCTCCTTGCCAGTACAGAGGGCACCTGGATTCCAGGCTCCTCCTGTATCAGCAATATTGTGATGGAACCTGATGCTTGATCTCACAATCATGCTTGCTGCCATACACGTGTGGGATGGCAGGAAGAGCAATTGTGGGGATTGCACATAGATCCCATTGCACCTTTAACAGATATCTGCCAGGGCCCTGAGTCTAAGGCTCTTGGCGTATAAAAATGGTGATAAAAATAATTCCTTTCTCTTATCATTTGTTCCTCTTGATTGTTTTGATTCTAAGATTTTTGGTTGAAGAGATCATCTTCTCCTACACTTATATGCAGCATCTTGGAATCCAATCTTAGTTGGAGCCTCTAAACAAACAATAAAAACAACAATAATACTATATTATTAAATGTGGGGGAAGTTGAGTGCTGATTACTCAGGAATCCATTAGGGGTGGTAACCTCTTAAAGAATGTCAAGTTTGGTTTGGTTAATGGCTCTAAATTTTGAAAGCTTGTACTAAGCTTATCAAAAAGCAAGATCACTTTTACTGCCATGGTGCTTTAGAGAGCATCTCCTAATAACTCCTAGTTATTATTCACACATTATTTGATTTTATGAGTGTATCTATCAATAGGTTTCTAGAAGTATAATAAAATCCATATAGTATATTAATAGAATAAAGCCAGACATATAGTTAAAATGAAATACCTGCCATAGCTGTATCCAGACAAGCACAGACATTTATTTCCCTGGGGACAAATAGCAATGGCACACCTGATGCCACTGCTAATTGTACCTGTGGAATACCTGTGTCATGCACACTCTGGTGCATAGCAGGTTATCCCGGGTTGGGCAGGGAAGGCTGGGGCCAGCAACTGTGCTGGCCCGAGCAGCCTTACCTGGGGTTTGGGGAGCCTCCCAGGGTTGAAGCCACACTGGAAGCCTGGCGGGCAGCTGGAGCATGGCTCCAGCTGTCAAGGTACCAGCTTTGGGTGGAATGGCCCCACTTGTGTTCAGCATCTGTTTTTTGACCCCGGGATCTCTGCCTCTGCACTACAAATTAGTAGCACAGGGAATGCCTGCATGTGCAGTGTGTGGCAGGCTATAACCTGAAGGCTATAATCTACTTTGTCAGATGCTACAAATGGCCTATGAATAGATGAGCAAGTATTTTACACACTGCCATTAAAATCCTGTCTATATATGAAAATGGAGGCTATGATATATGATTTGGGTCATTTCAAGTTTTTTGTTTTGTTTTGTATGAGCATTATGAGCATGGTATGTACATTAACTCTGTGCTGCTGTCATGCACAAAATGAGCTACTGAAAAAATAAAGGAAGAGAAGAATACGTAGGAAATACCATGGTTATTCACAAGAATGGCATATGCAACTAGAAAGGAAAGACACTGTAGCACAGTTATAGGTACAGATCAGCAAAACAAACCTGGTGCCATTAATTGCTGCTTTCATGGCTTTTACCGCATTCCCTTAAAAGAGCCCCCCCACCCCTTTTTTTTAACTGTAAGTCACATTTCTGCTGTGGTCAGTCTCTACCTAACAAAATTATGTCTACGCATAAATTCATGAAAAATTGAGTTTAGATGAGATATTCTGACATAACTTTAAGCAGAGAAAGGCTGAAAGCCAGCTTTCTAATAGAATTCCACTGCATAAAGGATAGCTTATTGCTGTCTAATAAACCTTCCCCTCCTCTGTAATTATAATTTTAAAGTATTATGTTGTTCTGCCCTGATCTACACCCTCCTCCCCAGCACACACTCATGGACACATTTTTCCTTTTATAATTAAATGGTAAAATTCTCTGTGTTAGTTTTCTTTACACTTTATAAAATAACAGAGAGATTAATTAAGAGGTCTATATTTCTATTTCAAGGTTCAAATGCTTCTACTAAGCAAGATGTGCTCTCAGAATCTGTGTCAGCAGAATTCCTTACTTCAAAACAGAGACATTTCTCTTCCTTAATCCTTCTTTCTTTATAAGCAATTACTAAAGAAATGTTAGTGGCTAGGCCACATTATCAGATTAGTTATAGCTTCATTCAAGTTGAACAAATTTTGCCAGTTTACAAAGCCTAAAATCTTGACCTGGAGACCACTCCAGAGAAAACCCTTAGTCACTTCAGGCACCTACATATGTGCTCTGGGGTGGGCAGGGGGATGGGGGGAGGTTTTAATTAGAGTAGCTCTCGGGAGCCATTCTAACTAAAACGCCTGCAGTGTCTCATGTATTGAGCATCCCATATTTCAAAATGGTGAAGGGGGTGCTTTAACTTAAGCTTGTTCAAGGACCCATTTTGAAATGTGGGGATGCTGAATACATGAGATGCTACAGCACAACTGGAGCATTCTGATTAGGCACTCCAGCAGACTCAATTAATCAAGTCTGTTCCAACGTGTTGCAATCAGAACCCATCAGAACATGTGTAAAAGTGCCCTTCATTTCTTCAGTCCTGCATTTGCTAAACATTTCCCTCCTTTGGACTAGGGACAGAAATTACACATAAGCTGGTATAAGTGACAGGACACCAGTTTAAATCTGTAACAGCAGAATTTCAGTGCACATAAACCATTTTCAAAATGGCCAAAACCAGTTAAAGATAAAACCTGGATGGATATAATATCAGACTTAACTGATTTAGGCTAAATTAGTTTATTGAACTTATGTCCTAGATCTTGTCCAAATTCAAGTTAACTCAGTCCCTCAGCATCCCAGGATGCTTTGCACATACCCAACAAACCCTCTCTCACAGTGGGGGTGGACTAGCCTTGGCCCAAGCTTTCTGCTCTGGCTGAGCAGGGAGGCATGTTCTAGCACCCCGGCCTTCTGGCCTGGGCCACTGAAGGTATGTGGCTGCATTTTTGGAATGAGAATTGAACGTCTGTTCACTTGCTTATCAGTTCAATCTATACAGTTTAGACTAACTTGCAAAGATTGAATCAATTCAGCCTTGGGCTTTTTGGTTTTCTCTACTTAGCCTTGGAGGGCACAATCAGCACATCATATGTACAATGCTTATTGGGGAAAATGGTGAATAAGTTACATTCTGCCTAGGAAAGTGTAAAATGCAACAAATAGCAGGACATCTACACTGCTGCCATGACTACACAGCTATAAAACCACATGCATATCTTGTGTGCTTTGCAAAACATAGGCTTGACCTAAAAAGAGAACTGTGTTGAAAGACAGGTCTCTTCTAGAAGCAGTGAAAAAGAAATTATTTCTTCAAACCAATCAACCAGAATTTTATGAGAAAAGACAAGACAGAAAAAGATCAAGATTGTAGGGCCAAATTTCTTTGGGTATTTCATGAATAACAGCACTTTCAACTGTACCTATTGAGGCCTGTGGGAGGAGAGGCTATTAAACTGCTGATTGAAGGCATTCAGTATCGCCAGCATCAGGACTCAGTGACAACTTGGTCCAGCTTTATTTTTGAACCCTAGTAGCTCTCAAGTAAGCAAGCTTACGTTTAGGACAAAAATGAAAAAAGGAAATTAACCAGTAAAGCAGAAACTGAACTAATTTTTAACCCTTTTCGTAGTATGTTTGCCATTTAAACTAAACACTAAACACAAGGTCCTACTTTAAAGTTCCAGAAGTTCTTATACTAGCTCTCAGTGGTTGATGTTGACAGTACTGAGATACTGGATCTCTAGAAGTGGTAGAAATGCTACAATTAAAAAAATGGAAACAGTCGGCTGAAACATTGATCTTTCTGAGCTGTGCTTCCCAAGGAATATGGCCTTTGGCTTTATAGCTTAATCACAGGTTTAATTTACATGCAATGCCTAGCAAAGGTCAAATAGCATACATCAAATTACACTGGTATACCTAAGCATTTTCTGGTTACTATATCTTTTGGACTCAGAAATACACATTATTGTTTTTTTGCCATGATATTTATATAGTTTTAATTTTTTTTGCAGATTATAACTTATAAGGTGTATTTATATATTATATGAAGAAAATGATAAGATGTGGGTATGAATTAGCTAACATGTTCTAGCCTATTTCAAAAGTCTATGAGAATACACAATGACTTAGTTACATTAAACTTGACAAATACATTAGTTAGAACATGTCAGCTAATGCTTGCTAACTTCATACTTGTAAGTGCTGGTCCGGATGAGGCCTCAGACAGTGATTCTCAACCAGAGAATCCACCAGATCTTTTGAAAGGTTCTACAAAGTGTGACGAGATAAGTGCTGGCTCAGGCTCCTCCCTGCCTGGCCACTGCACTACCCTAACTTCCCAGCCCTTATGCAAGGGGGTAAGCACTAGGGGTGTGCAAAGCTTTGGTCTGCAATTCGATTCGGAGAAGATTAGGCCCAATTTGGAGGCTGAATCACTAAATCTGAACTGAATTGGGAAAAGAAAAAACCTCCAAATTTATTACGAGCCTCTGAATCGATTCAGAAAACATTTGGAGATTCAGAAGGCAGTCTTTCAGGGGAACAGAAACTGAGAAGAGGGGGGGGTGGAGCATGGTGGGAAAGACTGACATCTCTAGCTGACAAGTGACTGTGATCTTTCCCTGAGTCCCCTTCCAATCACAGTGCTCTGGGGAAGGGAAATAGAAACAGCATATAAGACTCTGGCTTCAGGCTTTCTGTGCCTTTTGTGAGCTGTTTCTGCCTGAGCAACAGCATCTGAAAGGTACTGGACTGGCTTGGCTTCCTACCTAGACAGTCTCCTTCTAGTTCCTGTTCTTGGAAAAGATTGGATATAGCTTACTAACTAGAATCCCTCTACTTATTCCTATCACATCTATTGCTTTCAATTTATATTTGTTCTTGTTTTGTTTTTTTCTCCACACTTTTTAAAAAGAAAGCTGTGTTTTCCCTGGCAGTGTGATCCATCACTGTGTAGGAAAGCACATACATTACACACACTCACACACATATACATCATAGAAGAAGAAGTCAGATTTTATTAAATACAACACAGAAGATGTCAGACAGTCATAGAAGAAGAAGAGAGTATATATAGTTATTTTTAGTTATAGTTATATACAGACTAAACACAACACAGAAGTAGTCAAATAGAGATTCATATTATTAAACACAATACAGAAGTCAGACAGTCATACATCAGAGAAGAAGAGGAGGAGATATGTTTTTAGTTACATGAACAACAGTAAGCACAACACAGAAGAAAAAGTCAGACACAGTCATCCATCAGAGAAGAAGAAGGGATATATTACTAGTTAGTTACACACACATTTTCCAGCACAGGAAAGATTAATATGAAGCATGCTGGAAAGAAACATGCCAGGTCTTCTGTCAGGGGAGGGAGAGGGGCTAGAGGGGATAGGGGGAGAGCTAAAGCTGCATATTCCTCCTGCCCCTAAATATAGATGCATCCTCTTTCCTGTCTTCTGCTGTCAGTAGAAGCAAGGAGGTGGGATCAGTACTTGTCCCTGCACCTGCAGCACCTCCCCTAACACCAGAAATAGGCACCAGCAGCAGAATGACAGTCTCCTACACCCCAAGTTCATCTCCCAGCATGAGCCTCCCACTGCCAGAGAAGCAGCTGGATCTGGAACCAGGGGACCTGAGTGCCCTAGCTAAAGAAATTCTGGGGACCCAGGGGGAAACTGAGTTTGTGCTCCACACCCCTCAAAGTTCCCCTAAACCCAGGTCTCCTTCTCAGGAAGGCATCTCAGAGGAGGTTGTGGAGGCAAGTGGCTCAGCTGAGTCAGCTCCTCCTATTGCTATGCCTCTGCCTGCTGAGGAGAGGGATAAGGCAGGATCCCCACTCTCAATCCAGAAGCGGGGCAGTCTTGTAGTGTGGGATCATTTTGAAGTGGCAGATGATCCCAAGTATGCTATCTGCCAGCACTACCAAAGGAAGATCAACCAGAGCAATGAGGTGAAACACTTCACCACCACAGCAATGCTGCTCCATCTCAGGAGGCAGCACACCCTTGCCCTTCTTCCTCCTCAGCCTGGCACTGGTGGGAGTGTGCCCAAAGAGAAGTCCCCCACTCCAAAGCCCCCATCCCTCCAAAGCAGAGGCAGGCCACCGTGGAACAGTAGGGGAAAGCTGCAGACAAAGGGGGTGCATTGCAAGAGCGAGTGAGGTCACCCAGAGCACTGGGAAGATGCTTACTCTGGATGGCCAACCCTTCTCCTTAATTGAGCAGCCAGGGTTCAGTTAGCTCATGGCTCTCATCGCCTCATCCTACCAAGTGCATGTACACACCACCTTTAGCAGGACAGCGGTGCCCTCCCTGTGTGAGGCATGCAGGGAGTACTGGAGGGAGGAGCTGTGCAAGGCAGGGCTGCAGGTAGCCTTGCACTTCATGTCCAACATCAGGAGCAGCTGGGGTGGAAATCATGCCTACCTCTGCCTCACAGGGCACTGGTGTGATCAGTCAGGCTGTCGGTGGGCTCTCCTTCAAGCTGAGGTGATGGATGAGTCCTACAAGACAAGGGAGATCACGGGGGCCATGAACCGCATGGTGCACAGGTGACTCATTGGGCAGGGCGAGCTCACTCACGGGTTCATGATCACCGACAGTGGGGCCAATATGGTCAAGGTCACCCGTGATGCCAACTTTGTTGGCATCTGCTGTGTGGTACACAAGCTGCACCTCATAGTCAGGGGGGACAGAGCTTCTGGTGATTTCCACTCAGCTGATTTCAAAATGCAGGAAGGTGGTGGGCTACTTCTACTGAAGCATCAAGCGGGGGTTGGGGGGGGAGGCAAGATTCTTTAGGAGTAACTGGCAGAGCTGAGCATCTTGCAGCACAAAATCATTCAGGATGTGGAGACTCCACATACCTGATGCTCAAGAGGCTGATGGAGCAACAGAAGGCCATCCATGATATGGCCTTGCTTGGGGAGACTGGGATCAGCAGCCCCCTTAACAGAGCTGAGTGGGATACCATCTCCCAGATCTTGGTGGTCCTCAAGCCCTTCCTTCAGGCCACTGAGACCCTCAGCACTGGTGATGTCCTCCTTAGCCAGGTGATCCCTGTAGTGAAGGAACTTCAGAGCCAAATGGAGAACTTCCAGGGGATCAATGTTGCTGGCTGGGATAAGCCACTGTCACCAGGCTTGCAGGCACTGGTCAGGTGGCTGAAGGAGGGCATCAGGAAATGGCTGGATCTGTTGTAGTCCAGTATGGTCCACGTGCTGGCAGGCATGTGCAACCTGAGGGTGAAGTGGAGCATGTGCACTGGCAGCACCAAAACCCTCAATCACTGAATGGAGGTGCTGGTCAACAGAGTCAGGGAGGCAGAAGAGCAGAGGCAAGGGGGTGTGGAAGAGGGGGATCCATTTTTGTGTGCCAGCACTCCCAGCACCAGCCAGTCTCCTCTACACCAGCCACTGCCAATGTGGGCCAAGGACATGGCTCCAATGTTGGGGTCCAGATGCAGCAGACCCCAGCCTCAGGCAGGTAGGTAGCCACTGAAGCCTCTGCACTATCTCATCAAGGATGTGAAGCCGCTGGACTGTGACCCCTTGGCCTATTGGGCAACCTGCAGCCAGATGTGGCAGGATCTGGCCATGGTTGCCCAGTGTTCTGAGTGAGAGGATTTATGGATGTCGAGCCTCTCAGTGTGTTCCCTCACTTGATCTACATCAGTTGTAGGCCCATCTCCCTCACCCTGGCTGCTTTGTATCCTGTCCGACAGGGTGACCCCCTTGGGCAGGTGGAAGACCAACTCAAAGTAATCATTTAGGAGATTGGCCCTTTACTGTGTGTCAGACATCAGCTTCCCCATTTGATTTAGCAGGGGTCCAAATGTTGCCTTTGTTCTTGTTCTGGGGGTACGGTGTTCTTGTTGCAAGGTATGTGGAGGGGGAAGATGGCTAGGGGTGTGGGGGGGGTGTGGGTACATGTGTATCATGGTGCATGGGGGTGTGTGGGTGCAGGTGTATGGTGGGGTGTGCATACAAACATGACCCCTTCCCCCCCCATTGTGCACAGCCCCTGCTTGCCAGTGATGAGTCCCAGCAAGCCCCAGGACTGTGTGTGTCTGGGCCACTGGCTCCATTGTGAAGGGCTCACATAACCAAGCCCTGTGACACTGGGGGGAGTGCCATGCAATGGAGCTAGCGGTGCAGGTTATAGGGGTCAGGTGGGACAGCAGGGAGAGGGGCAGAGCTGGCCCAGCTTCATAGCATGAAGTTCCCTGCTGTTTCCCATGTAGCAGTGAACAGGGCTGGGCTGCCAGCTCCATCACATGGGACTCCCTGCAGAGGTGCATGGCTCAGACAGAGAACCCGGGAACTGCATGCAAACCCAGGGAGACCTGCGTGATGGAGCCAGGTGGAATCTGTGCCCCCACTGGCCTGGGCTCTGCACTCCTGCCACTCTGCCCTGCGCCCTTGCTGGCCCTGACCCTGGGGCACTGGTGTGGGACTTGAGCTCCCGCCAGCCCTCAGCCCCAGGGCACAGGTGCAGGCCCCTGAGTTCCTACCCAGCTGCTGCTATGCTCCTGCCTGTTTCCCTCCCCTGTGTTGACTCCCCCTCCACCCACCATCATTGCTGCTTTTCTTCTGCCCTACCGACCACTGCCACTCTTCCCCTGCACCCACCCCACCTCTGTTGCCATTGCTTCCCTATCTGCAGTGCTGGGGTCAGGGCCATCCTGCAGGCGAGGGTGGGAGCGCAGCATGCATTGCCTCTGTGGGAGTGAACCGGGCTCTGCCCCATGTGAAGACAGCAGGGGCAGCCCAGGGCCGGGGGTGGATACAGTGAATTGGTAGGCAAGCACCTGCCTGCAGGCTGGATTGGGGTGGGGTGGGAAATTGCCTGGGGGGCCAGATGCAGCCTGTGGGCCATATTTTGCCCACCCCTGACATAAAGGATAAGAGCTTAGGCAATTAAATTATAAAACCCTGGTGGCACTGCATTTCCTATTAGGTAATTATTCTGTGTTTTGTTTGTTTGGCTTTCTGACAGAGAGTCAAAATTACTATATAAAGAAGACCCATTTTGTGAGAACAACATCATCTTCCAAACCAAAATTGATTTTTATAGAAAATATTCAACCAACCTCAACTGATGAGTACTGGCTTAGTCTAACTCCTATATAGGGAAGGGTTCTGCAGTGGCGGCGTGTTCTGTTTACTTGCTCCAGATAGTTGCCAAAGGAAGAGAAGAGTAAGATCCCAAGGAGATAGTGTTAGGCAAAGAGGTTCTTTTAAGCTTGCATTCTAATTCCTAGCTGTATTCTCAAAGATTAGAGAGAGACTTGGCAGCAGTTGTCCTTGTTGGTGAGAGAGGGGGATGGAAAGCATTGTATTGAAAATAAGTTTTTATTAGTAGTAGTAATAATATTCCCACTGTTTATGCAGATTACTTTTAAATGAGCATATGTAACTATAAGATTTGGTGCTTGCACTAAGGAACTGTTCTAACATGTATACTTAATTTACATAAAACCATTTATGCTAATATAATTAGTTCTTTGTTTCTTACTTGGTTCACCACTGAACTGTGAGATATTTGCTGTCACAAATCTGCAGAGAATGGAAAAAAGAAAAGTGCACATACTGAAACATATATACAGTGGTATAACTAGAACCTTGTGTTTTCTAAGGATAAGACTATGTATGAGACTCTGGCCTGAGAGAACACTGCTGTCAGAGGGAGTAAGTCCAGAATACTACTTACTTGCAAGGAGCACAAAACAAAAACAACACAACAGGTCTATTCCTACCTGCATGTTCTCTATGACCAGTCAGCCTTATGACCCATTCAAGTCTTTTTCACTCCACTGAGTGCCAGCTGAGGCATGGTGGTTTTTAGAGATGACAGTACTAAGCCACGTTTTATTAAAGGCTTCTCCATGCAAACAGTATCATATAAAAAATGTAAATATGACAAAAACCAGAACTACTTATTTGGAGTTAGGAATATTTGCAGTTAGCCTTCTTCACCATATGTAGGGCACAGATATTGCTACGCATTTTTAGTCATGTGCTTTTGCCCATGTGCAAAACTCCAGTGGGCACACCACCTCTGCTTTGCATGTGTATGTGCAGATATTCATGTAGAAATTGTATATGACACATGAAGACCCCTTCATACGCAAGTCCGGATGGATGGGCATAGTTTTGTTTGGCTATTAGAACATAAAATCATTCTTGATAAGGTATCTTTGAAACATTCTGGGTCAAATTTTCTTTTTGGGAACAACAAGAGAAAACACTGTCATCAAAAATCCTATTGCTAGCAGATGGAATAAGCCAGGCCGTTAACAACAATCTTTTCCAAAGTTATATTTATTTAGTTAAAGAATACATATTTTTAAAATCCTGAAGTGTCACAAATCATCTGGAACACTGAAAGATTTGAAGCCCATGTATAACTAAATATGTTTGTGTTTCTCTGACAAGAAAATAAAGCTTTTGTTTCCTGAAGCCTTGTCAAACATCATTCAGACTTGTCAGTTTTCACAATGCTTCTGCAAACTTGACACATGGATTGCTGCAGATCGCATAACAATAGGACAAGAACTGCTGTCCTATAACAGCTACCCATTGTCTGCACATATGCTCCCATTCTTTCTTCATTCACCTTTCTCTGTCTTTTTACAAGCACTTTATTACAGGACAAGCATGTGATCAGAGACTTGAAAAATCTATAGCACCCTAGCCAAACAGCTCCTTGATAATCAGTAAGGCACAAGTGTACTTTATTATAGAGCACCAGGTTTCATGCTGTAGGCCAGCATTATTTGCACCTGAATTACACCAGTTGATAACCTTGTAGCAAAAATAGGACCCTCAGAATTTCAAGGATCCTTGTCTTCCAAGCTTCATCTTAGTACTAGTGCTAACTGACAAAGACCAAGGTATCAGGGAGAATGAGCTCTCCTAATTATCCTGCTTTTAAAATCCTAAGGCTTTTTTTGGCGGTGGGGGCGAGCTTATTAGTCATGATTTGTGAGAGCAGAGGAAATGGCTGTATATTCTCTCCCCATTTATCAACTAGCAATACTTCTGGGACCATAGAAACCAGACTGTTTTAATACTCCACATTATTTAAGTAACACATCTCAACCACAGTGATACCACTATAATACAGTTAGAAGACGATATGGCCAAACATACCACATTGGTAGGCTTATTATCCGAGTGCCACATTCATTTTATTTCTGTTGCAAAGGAGATTCCCCCAGTCTCCAGCTGAGAGGCTAGGGCATTAACCTGCTGTGCCCACTTGACTCTTTCCTAATTATCATGATAAACTCCTTTTAATCTACTGTAGAAAATAAACTGCTGGAGGAAAAAAAAAGATTTGGGCTCTTTAAAAAGACGAATCACTTTCAGGCACTGTATGGCAAACAGAGAGATTCAGAGTGAATCCTTTTACAGCATTACTCATGACAGCTTACAACCCAGACTATTAAACATTCATCAATAAAAATTTAACATCCCATCTTCCCTTTGATATTTTCAACTGCTCCCTACATAAGACAACAAGAAGGCTTTCCACAGCTCAGTGTGATGGCAGGACATCAAAGCCAGCTCCACAGCTAGCCTGCTTCAAACTGTTTCTTGTATTTAGAAAGTAGAGTTGTCACATGGGAGGGGAGAGAAAAAAAAACACAGGAACTTCTCTCTGGCTTGAATATATATAATCTGTCCCAAGGGGTGTGGTATGTCCATATTGTTTCTGTGTTGTAAATTGCAATACACATTTCTCCTGATAAGTATCCTGTAGACCACACAGCAGCAGCAGCAAAAAAGATCAGGGGATTTCCACCCCCCCCCCTTCTTAAGCTTTGTGTGTGTGCACGTGTGCCTCCAGGAATGCATGCTGAATGCCAGGACCTGAACTATTAGAAAACTTGTTAGGTTTTTTGTCTAAAAAACCGTACAATTTTATTCCACCCTTTTAATTGAAAAATATGCTGTGGCTGTCTTTGGTTGGGGAAGGGAATGAAGTAATATCTTGAAAACAAACACACCTCTGTTTCCTTACTACATCAGATAGATATGATCTTTTACTTTCAAAAAGGCAAGCAGTGAATATCAAAAAGGGCCAGAGGTTCAGTTCAGATCAGAACCCTACATTTTCAGATGCTTAGCCAAATAATCTGACTGTTTAGAACCTGAAAATTAACCTGGAAGAGGGTTTGGGCAATTACTGATTCTACAATTATGTTACAAACACATTTGCTGTTCCCGTTTCTGCTTATGGTTAGAAGCACAAAAACAGACCTAAATGAAAAACCAAGAAACATGCTAAATGAATCTTTTCAAACCTCATGCAATAGTTAGTTTTGGCTGAAGGTTCATCTGGAAATGAGAAAAGATTTTTTTTTCTTTTAAAATAATAATAATAATGGCATTATTAGCATTTTTTAAATGTTTCTGTTCTTTGGGACAGGAGTTAGAGGATGTGGAAAGGCTCTTTGGAAAAATATTTTCAGATTAGGAGAAATATTGGTAAGTCATGAAAAGGTCTTGAAAAGGTCTTTTCTTCATGTCTTTCCTTCTTACTTTTTAAGGCAGTTGGAAAATATCTTTCCTCATCTTTTTCACTGTAGGTAGGTAAGGCCATTTGAATCTATTCCTTTTCCTGGAATGAAAGAGCGACTTTCTAGACTGAAAATCAAGACCAGGCACATATTAAATGCATTTGTCTCTAGACCAGATTCTAAACCATCCATTCTTCAATTGCTTTGTCCTTGCTAGATAGACATACTTTGTTGAATTCTGCAGTGACCTTCTGTTTTATCTTTTTCAACAAAAAGCCAGGAAAAAGTATATTAGCCAATAAGCTAAGGACCTGATTCAAAGTTGATTATGAGCAAGTGCAGGTGTTACATTCAGAAAAACCAAACCAGGGTTAGGTTACCTAAAACTGGTGTGACTAATTTAAGTTAGTTCACCTAAGTAGGCGTACTTAGATCAAGATTAGGTTAACCTGGTCTTGTGAATACCTGTATGTTTGCAGAGCAGCTCTGAGGCTGAAAAAGCCCACTCGCTCACCTCAGTTCCAGGGCTGGCTGTGTTGTTCCCCTGCCCCCCTCCCCCACCACCAATCCTGACTGTATGCACTGCTCCTAGTCTACATTAATGCATTTTAAAGCATGTGAGTGTAGACCAGGTATGCGAATGACTATGCACCATGGGTCACTCACTGGTGCCTCCTGAGACTGGTGGGGCACAGTTTGTGTGTGGCAGCATCAGCAGTGGGGTGGTGGTGAGTGGTGACGACCCGCAGAAGCCAATGGTGGCCACTTTGAGAGGGGACATGTGCCCCTTCCCACCCCAGTGCCCCTCCTACCAGTCACCTATGCACCCTACAACTTCAATGAACTTTGGATCAGGCTCCAGTATGAAAAAGGTCATGGGATGTATTGGAGCTCTGTAGTTAACTTCTTGTCTTACCTTCTTTTTCTTTCCTCTAACAGTTAGACCCTGGCACTATTCTGCCTACCTGGGTTTATAAATAAGGTCCTGCCCCTAATCTAGCTGTTTCAA
This sequence comes from Alligator sinensis, assembly GCF_000455745.1. Classification (NCBI taxonomy): domain Eukaryota; kingdom Metazoa; phylum Chordata; order Crocodylia; family Alligatoridae; genus Alligator; species Alligator sinensis. The sequence goes on from NW_005841903.1 coordinate 2,504,871, forward strand.
GAGATTAAAAAAAAAAAAACTGGGAAAAAAACTGACAACAGAGATTATGAAATACTTTTGACCTCCTCATTCTCAGTAACATCAGGATGAACGAACCAACAAGGAAAAGAAGGCAAAAAATGGGAGAAAATAATAGTCTCTTCGTGTTACAAACTTTATTTTCTTGAGACTCTTGGATTCCTTCCAACTCCTTTTATCAGGTGACTAGTAATTTACAGAACAGATGACTCAGCAGACATACCATAACTGTTGGGAGCTGTTGATTGCACATTACAATATCAGCCAGTCAAAACAACATGTCTGTGTTAGCCGGGGGTGTGGAGAGAATAAGAGGAAGAGGTACTGGCCACAAATATCGGAGTTAATTGATTAGGCTTTTGTTTAGTTTTTAATGATCTCTTGTCTGCAAAATACCAATAATATTTTAGAGTAATAGTCCAAATCCCTATTGTTACATTTATTTCAGCTATATGCCTATATTCTCCAGTCCTTATTACAGCAACAATCCCATTAACAAACTACAGACCTTGGAACTCACTGTATGAGTTTTGTCTCACAGCATCTGTACATTTAATGCCTTCCACGTATTCCCACTAGAGATATACGCATGCATGCATGTGCATATATGCTTTCCCACAAAAGTTTTTTTTTTCCTTCATCTAGGCATGGATGGTTCAAAACAACTTGGATTTGTTCTGCTTTCTTCCACATCAGTGGGGCTTTCTGACATTAGAACCTGACATGCAGAAAAGCCATGGGATTATTCTTCCAGGGTTCCCAGAACAACCAGAAAATAGAAGTAGCCAAATCTGATACCATTTCCAGCTCTATTTTTATAAACTTCAGACATCTCTATATTTGGATCTCTCACTAGCTTTCCATTTGCAATCAGATAAGGACCCCTACACATAATCACACTAGAGCATATAAATCTACTGTGGTTTTATTTGGAATTGGGGGGTCAGGGTCAGGTGGGAGAAGAATAAGGCTGAGCTGTAGAATCCTGATCTAAAAATCAAAGAGTTCCCAAAGCCTGAGGGTATTCAGATCATAAGTTATGGCAATGAACCATACTTAGCCTTGAAAAAATTGAGGTGGGCAATGCTAACCGTAGTAATTCAAATTCAATCCTTTTATCAGCAATGTTAAATTTGGAACTGGAAGTTTATTGGCTGGAGACAGCGTCAAAAACAACTTGGCTTGGCAGATGGAGCTTTGTACTCACAAGTATACGAATCAGGGTTTTCCTCAGTTTTCTTTTTTTTTTATTAAAAAAATAGTGGCTTCAACTAGGACCCAACACTAAAGATGCTTTTCAAATATTTTTCACTGCTGTGAATACTGATTCAACCTCGCTGATGCTAGCAATAGCGGGAGTCCTATAGAGCCCACTGACTACCAGTCCTGCTTAAGCACTGTTCCAATTGACTTGGCACTCAGTAGAGGAGCAGCAGCTGGCAGGCTGATTACAGCAGGATTCTCAGTATTGAGGGAGTAGTGGCACTAAGAAAGATGCCACCAAGAACATCCTGCCTCCTCTGTCTCTTTCCGACATCACACTACTAGCAAAAGAATTGAACTTTGCATTGTTAAGACTTAGTTATATTAAGTGGAGTAACATTTGTGTATGCCTTGTGTTTTGTTGTGGCTCTCATTTTCTTTAGCTTCTCCGACTATCTAAAATCCCAGCTCCTTTCTCTGCCTGCACTCCATCTTTAGACCCTGAAACATTTGCAGTTTAACAATTAAAAAAAAAAAATTGCAATAATTTAGGAGATGGACAGATGGACCCTCTGTTTCTCCCATATGACTTTGTCACCGCTCTGCTATTGCAAGAACTTGCCTTTATAACCAGTTCCCAGTATTTTAGAATATTTGCTCTCAGTTGCAATATGCCACCATTGAAGAGCTATACAGGTGCCTTCTTTCTGGAATAAAGCATGATGTATGTTCTAAGACAATTAGTAGGTTAAAAATATTTAGGCTGGTAGGGACTACACATTGTGTACTCACTTCACTTCTTTTTACTTAAAAAGCAATTTGGCATGGCAGTACTGGAAGTCATTTTGCACTTAGGTGTCCAGTCTCAGTTTTAAAAGTTATTAGATTATTCTAATATTTAACACAGTAAAGGGCTTATCTTTCTTTTTAAATCTATCTAAAAAAATTACTTCCAGATATGACTAACCAAATAAGTGTGATAGAAAAAGTAATGGCCAAAGCTGAGCCAAGACTCATTTGGCTTTGTGAACCAGAGAGGAACTGAGCAGTTTAGAATAAACAAATACTAGAGTCAAAGGGTCATAACTCTTCACAACCATCCTGTGCTGCTCCAAGAATGTAAAACACCTGCTTAAAAACCTTTTTCTGAGGATGCTCCCAACATTATAAAATATGCAAAATCCATCCTCACAGCTGTTTCCAAGCCATCCCCTCACAACCCCTAGAATAAAGGGCATGACCCAAGTGCTACTGCACTCTGTAGTCCTGTAATGGCCCAGAGCTGTACAGCTAGGGAGAAAGAGGAAGGCCCTTGTGAGTCCTGCAATGATGGACTACAAAAGTTAATCCAGATTTTGTAATTAATGTTCTCTTCCTTTGCTGACAGTAAAGCCACATCCTTATACAGAAAAGAGGAAGCATAATATGCCTCATGGCCTATAGTCCACACAACTTACAGCTATAGACTGAAGGGGTATGTCCCCACATGCAGAGGCATGCAAATGCCACAGCAAAAGTAGCAGTGGTACAAGTTAGTGCCACTGCTTTTTGCTGCTGTGCGTACCCCAGCAATTGGGGTTGATGCAGGACAAATTGTCCTGGGTGGCATACGGGAAGCTGGGGCCAGCACTTGCATTGGCCCCAGCAGCCTTGCCTGGGGTCCTGGGGTCCACCATGGCAGCAGCATTGGCAATCCAGCTGCTCAGAGCCTGGCCAGCAGCCAGAGTGTGCCTCTAGCCAGCCAGGCTCCCTTTCTGGCAGCAGATGCTGCTGTTCCATGCACCATGCCGCTTTTTTTCAGTGTGAGGGGGAGGAGGTTTCAATCTCCCAATGTCAAAAAAATGTAGCATTGCAAATTAGCAGAGCAGTGAATAGGTGCACGTGTCATGTGCACTTTATGGCGTCTCAGACTGCTTTGAGGTGCCTCAAGCCACATGTGTATGCTCGTGGGAACATGCCCAAGGAATTTCTTTTACATATCAAATGGTAAGGGATCTGTGTTGTGGAGCTAGTTTGGTATATTCAAAAGGTATTGATGAGCTATGCTTTGCACTCCTTGAAGTTGCATTCTGTGTATGCTACTCTCCTTCAAAGGGAAGGAGAAAGTGAATGTTAGCATATTGTGGTTGGATTGTGTAAGGAAAGAGAGCCAAGGTACACATAATAAAGAATATAATTTATTTGATTGTGGATGATAATTAAAGACTGACTAAAAGAATGCTTTTAGTCAGCTTACAGGTTGTCTGACTCTGAAGATTCTGTTTTCAACGAGTTTCAGTTTTCTATGAAGAGTCATCTCTGTCTGAATGAACTGCCATAAAGCACTCAGGAAAAGCATGCTTATCCTAGGGCTTCTTTGGTAAAGGAATGGAGTTGCTTCTTTTGAGTTCTCTAACCAGAGCACAGTGACCGTCTATGCTAAGAAAAAGATACTCTTCCTCCTCCCTAGACCATCACAGACTTCTAATACATATGTCATAGATTCCTACAATGGTAAACAACCCCTGAAAGGATAATTTTCTATTAATGCTTAACAAAACACTTTATTAGACTAAGGAAAACAGCATGGTTTCTAAAACTACGCACCCCAGCTAGTGCTCTCTCTCTTTTTCCTTTCTTTTGTTTTACTATGGCACTTCTACTTAGAGATTTTCCCCGCCCTTCTTACCTGGCATCCTGGTATGAATTCAAGAAATGGTACTCATACATGTACTTCTGTGACACGGAGCAAGTCCTTCTGGGAATGAAGAGAGTCCAGGAACTGAGGCATCCCAAGAGATAGTTGGGAGGAGCAGTAACTTCCTGGTGTAGCAGAACAGCAACAAAGCTACACCCCAGACTCTTGTAAGGGCAGTATTGTTACTTCTTTATGTAAGTTCCTGTACATAATAAACCACACAACAAGCCTCATCTACTACTTTCCTACCAGCAACTTTATGCTGCAGAAGGTTTATCTACACTCTTTTTTTCCTGAAGTGGCATGATGAAGATGGGATGATGTAATTCTAAAGGGCACCCTTTGGTGTTACCCATCAGCAGTGAAGTGACATGGGGAAGTAGGATCTTCATTCCCTCTTTTACTTTGTTAGGTTTTTTTGGTATTTGTATTGCATTTGTTCCTGGGGCTGAGAAATTAGGTGTGGCCTTTGGGGGGATAGTAGGAATGGGTGTAACAGCCACAGTCCCTCTGTAGGAGTGGGGTGCAGCCTTAGAGGAGACATTGGATGAGGGTGGAGGAATCACCCCTGAGCTTGAGGCAAGGTTAAGTGAATGGGTGGCTGTGGAGTGGAGGGGTTTGGAACTAGTTTCTTGCAACCGAATGTGAATGGTAACTGGGAGGCATGTTTGTGATTGGCAGGAGCGTTTGCTTGTGTGGCAGTTTGGGCAGGGAGATGATAGGTGGGGGGCAGAGGGAGTTGGAGTTTTCAGGTTTGTGGGTGTTGTTTAGGGAACCTCATCTCTGGATTGTTTGCTCATTGTGAGGTGCTTTGACTCTTTTGGAATGGATGGGTTGTCCATATATTATATAAATAAACGCAAATCTACTGGATACAAAAAATCATGGACTAAACAAACATTGGATTTATGGCACATTACAACCTGTCTGCCATCCAACAACCCCAGGTGACCTCTCTACATGTTACCAGGTACATTTCATCACTTTTTGACATTCCCCTTTTTTGTTCCCTGCACCATCTACCCATCTCATGCCCATTAACTCCTGTCCCCTCTGAACTTCCCTGCCACACATTTGTGTTTTCATAGACCTAGATTTTGCATAGTGGCATAAACTTCTATTTGACCCTAGAGAGAAGACATACACCAGCAGATTCTCCCTATGCCTGAGGAAGGGTGCTTGTGCCCAAAAACTTGCAAAGAACAATTTTTCCAGCTACTCAATCTAATAAAAGATAATCACATTTACCCAAATAGCCCTCTCTACATAAATACACACACACACCAAGCATATTAAATCTATATTTGCCCCTCACAGAATCCTAAGATCTGTAATTACTGAAAATGGACTACAGTTCAAGAATAGGGAACTTTGAGATTTCTCACATGTATGATCTTTGTTGTGAGACATTCAGTCCCGAATACCTTCAGTGTAATGGACTAGCAGAATGCAGAGTAAGCATTACAAAGAACTGCTTTAAAAAAAGCAATGAAAGGAGACTTGGCACTATTCAACTACAGAGCTAAACTGTTGCAATGTGGGAAGTCACCTGCATAACTTCTTTACCACAGGCATATAAAAAAAGATGACTGCCTAATCTTGGTCAGAAATGAAGGATGATGAAAGAGTCTGTGAGGGTATAGAAAAGACTGAGAAAGTACAATCAGATGCAGAATTGCTACAAAGGAGCCAGACCCTTTCCAAATTTAAAAATCAAAGATTCAATGCAAATTTTGCTAAACAGACACTGGACAATAAGAGCTACAGTCATCAAACAGAAATCACCGTAAGTACTTTGTAGTCACAGATGAAGGACAAACCCTAAGCAGGAATTGAGATATCTATTCAAAACCTTGCCAATAACGATTATGAATGAAACAGGAACAGAAATACCAGATAAAGATAATTTACAAGTTGACCTAGAACCTGACCAGGACCCTGAACATTCAGGCTAGGGGCAGAAATTATACATAAACTGGTTCAAATCTGTAATGCAACAGAAGTTCAGTGCACATAAACCACTTTCAAAATGGCCTAAACTAGTTAAAGACAAATCTGGATTGTGGTAGTCTCAGACTGATTTAGGTTAAATCAGTTTATTTAAATTGTGTCCCAGATCCCCTCCAGATTCAAATCAACTCAGGTGCCTTGCACCTCCCCCACAAACCTCCTCACCCTCCCTTGCAGGGTGGGAGTACTAGCCTTGGCCCAAACTGTCTGCTACAGCTGAGCAGGGAGGAATGCTCTAGTGCCCCTTGGCTTCTGGCCTGGGCCACTGCAGGCATTTCCAGAAGTGAATGTCTGTTCACTTGCTTATTGGTTCAGTCTACACAGCTTAGACTAACCTGCAAAGATTGAATCAATTCATCCTTGGGCTTTTTGATTGTCTGCACTTAGCCTTAAAGATGTAGATAGATGGTCTACAACACAATAAAGCTAGAAAATCACAGATTAATCAAAATGTTAGTTTGAATTTGCAACACTTATCTTAACATTATTAATTTAATTAGGAATTTTAATAAAGGGGAAGATATGACAAAGTAAGTCCTCCTTGGAATGTAGAGGGTCCAGGAAGTGTGGAACCCCAAGAGACAGTTTTGGTGGAGCCAACAGGAACTTACTGGTGTGACAAAACAGCATCAAGATTAGGCCCCTGGCCCTTGTAAGGGCAGTAGCAAGACTGTTATCTCTTTACTGTAAATATTTATTTATATAAAGTTCCTGTATATAATAAAGAGAGTTGTTTCCACATCACAAACCTCATCAAGATATTACATTTTCCTTCAAGCAAACCTGCCACACTATGTTGCTGATTCACCTACCCTTTTACTGTCTGAAGTTAAACTAGTTTGACAAGTGTGTCATTTCCTTTCCAGCCTTGGCCTTTTCAATATATGATCTGTCTCTTCTGTCTGTTGTCAGTCTGAAGGATGGGCCAATAGCTAGTGGAAGTAGGGAGGGTCCGTCATGTTGGGATTTACTTACCTTAATATCCATGTCTATGTCTTATTATAGGGACATAGACTTGGAAGAGACTTCCCTCCTGGCTATCAAATCTAGTCCTCGGTATTTGTGGGAAACAGTTGGTTTGAAATTGTCCACAAGGTTGGACCACACACCACAGCAGCAAGCCACCCTGCTAAAACTTCATACCACTTCCCCCTCTACCCCTAAAAACCATCCAGCTTTCTGTTGAGAGGTGTAAAATTTCGTATTTACTTTACTAGTTTCACCATCATAGAATTCTCACCCCTAATCTTCCCTGAACATTAAACAGGAGTTACTCATAAGTAGTTTATATACTTTTGAAACAGTTAGCTCTATAGTACAGAATGAATTTTTTAAAGGTATAAGGAGCCAGGTCCATTATTACTGAACAATGTTCATGTGGAGTTGAAATGTGTTGCTAAAAAAGGGTCAGTACACTTCAAGTGTCTTACGATAGGGTCTATTTTTCATCTGTTTAGTCAAATTGAATTTAAAAACTATTACCAACAGTTCCCATTATAGCAAGTCCTTAATATTTCTTCTTGTCCCTTCCACCTGCCAAGAAAAGTGAAAAAAGAAAGATATGAGAACTCTCCTTCTGGTCCATCCCTACAAGCAGTTGGGAAAAGTTGCAGACAGGAGGAGATAGGGGAGTCACATTATGTTAGCTTCCATTGCAGAAGTCCCAACAGATATCCTTGGCACAAGTCTTGATATGATGGAATGAACAAATGAATCCAGATATTTAATGCCAGCACAAAACTGGGACACTGTACGATTGTTCTGTGTCTCTGTGAAATAGCAGTCACATGTGTAAAGTTTTGGTTGTGGAGAATGGAGTTTTCTTATCCACTAATGGTAACTACAGAGCAGAGCAGTAGGCTGGATGTTGAAATTTGGCAGCCAGTAATGCTTCCTTCACAGGACATGAATATATACCAGAACTGTTCTCTATATTATTGTTGTAGTAGTATAGTGTGGTTGCTACAATATCTGAATATATTTGCCAACTCAGCCTATATATGGCTTGTCTCGGGGGCAGAAAGAAGGGCTTGATTCAAGAACTCTGTTTTATCTTTGTGTAGAATTCCCTTCCTTGGTGTCAAGGTGCAATATTTATATTTTTCATGTCCAAAAAAAGTCACAATTGTTTAATTCTTAGTTTCTTCTGCACTTCGAGAACTCTTACACTCCTTGAACAGAAATTCTTTTGCAAAGAAAATATTTGTGTGTGGAAGTCTTCCACATCTTCTAGATTCAGTTTTGCCTCTCAGAAGTTAATCACTAGTAAAATAACCATTTCCAATAAAAACTGGGAGGAGTTCAAGTAAACAAAATACGACCATGACTGGCATTGAGCCATGACACTGAGGCTAATATCTTACATTCTTGTGCAAAGTTCCACAGGATCTTTCAAGATGACAAACTATTAGGGACTCAAGTTTATGTTTCACCTACAAGGTGGTACCTATCAAAATGAAACAGCACTTAATACCATAAGAAATAATTTCTTTAGAAGGGAAACAGTCATCCCATGAATCACCAGCTCCATTTTCTGCACCATCTCTGTGTTCCCCATCAGTTCCTGATCCAAATATTGATTGGGTTTGTTGATGCTTAATGTGCGAGAATGCACAATGCCAAACATGATATTGCTTTGTAATTTAAAATATCTGGGTTTTGGTTATTAAATTGAAAACCTTATTTAAAAATGCTTGTATTAATAGTTACTTTTCATTCCCTTTCTAAGTGATAGACCTATTTCACTATAAAAATGGTCAGTGGGTATTTCTATTTTTAAACAGGATATATTTCAAATGTAGCAATCATATGATCTGCAAAGTAATGCTTTGCTTCAGGGCAATGCTGCATCTGTTATTACAAATATGTAAACCATGTCTGATTTTTTGAAGGCAAAGCTATCCTCATGCACTAGTTTGTGTGAGTCTCCTTCTGCCGAGGCTGATTCTAATCTATTTTCTATCCCAATACTATTGACACTGAATTTGAATGAGTGCCAAACAATTTGAGTACAACGCATCCCACATTTTAAGAGAACACAGGACTAACTAGTGACACGCTAGTGGCACTTAAGTTCCATGAATTTCATCTTTAATGAGTGCCTGCAAATATGCCTGTAGGAGTAGAAAGTACTGAGTACTTCTCAGAATCAGACACATTGTGCAGACAGTTTCCTGTTTTAAAATGCCTACGTTCTTTGTACAATGAGGGGTTTATTGTAAGAAACCAATTTAGAAAGATCTTTAAAGCTACTGTGTCACTGTTCTAGTAACAGTTGAAACTTTCTTGGAGGGAAAATTATAGGTAAATTTACAGAATATTGTCAAATTCCTTTCTAGACATTGATGTCAAGAGAGGTATATTTTGCTGAATGTAATTAGTAATTTTAAGCTTAAGTGGTGTTAATAATGGTATTATAGCAATATAGTAATAACAATGAAGCCATAAAGTACTAATATTTATATGCTGTTATTAATACCGACTTTGAAATGTCTGTAGTGGAAGTGGAAAGTAAAAATAGCATGTGGCAATTATGAACATTACTAGTAGCTGAATGGGAACAAAGCTCTCTCAACAGTATTCTTAAAGCTAGTAGGTTGAGTTCAGTACTTTACCTCTGTTTGAGAAGCAACAGAAAGAAACCCACACCTGTTAGGAGAGGGCAATACTTTCCTTATGTTAAAAAGTGAATTAAAGTTATACAAGGTGCTATAAGGAAAGCATCTCAAATAAGTCATGCACATGGAACTGATTCTAATGCCTCAATAAGTAATAGAAATACTTCACGATTGAAGTACTGGCGGATGTCCCCATTTCCTATTGAGATAATCATATCTCAACAAGTATAAATCATCACCATGATTGTTATCTTGTGGGTCATTCCCACAAAATGACCATTCTTGAGACGATGGCTTGTCATCATCTGATTCCCCAGGGATCCACTCTGATCCCATATCCAGAGCCCTACACTCAACTCTTTTGAGCCCAGTTTATCTTTTTGCAGCAGCAACGTTGTCTTCTGCTGATCCTAATTTTACTTCAAGCCTCTGAATCTCTGCTCTACATGCAGCATGGTCTACACTGCTCTCTGTCCTGCCTAGCATCTACCAACACAGCATGCATAGCACCTTCTTCTTCACTGCGCCTACCCTTCCAACTTTCAATATCCACATAGGCGACTGGTAGGGAGTGCATGGGGGTGCAGGTGCCCCCCATGACAGCTGATACAGATGCTGTCAGCAGGGCTGGTGTCCCCCCTGACAGGGCCACTGCTGTCAGCAGCTTCTGCGGGTGCCCCCCCCAGATTTAGGAGGCACCAGTCATTCATGAATATCCACATCCTTTTTGCTCCAATTCCATTTCTAACCTACACAGCCGACCTTCCAAATTAGCCAACTGCATAGAGTCCTTTGCGTCCAGATGAGCATGGATGTTTGGTTCCCCAGGGATAAGTAGCGGTGGCACAAAGCATCTGGTGCCCTGGGCACAGCTTTAGGAAGGGCTAAGCTCCAATTTTGGGCAGCACACACTGCTGACATGTGCACTGCCTTGCTGTTTTTCCACACAGGTTTTTTGACCCCAGGATCTCCCGGGGTCAAAATAACCCTCTGAGCCATAAATTAGCAGTGTGGGGAATGCCTGAATGTTGAGTGTGTGGCACTGAAGATGGGTCTGCGCTTGTCTGAGCATGGCTTCAGGTTTACGTATGTAAATTTCCTATTTCTTCCTCCAATGTTAGGATCAGACTTCCATGCGTAGACCCTGAGATGGTGCAGAGTCACTTGGAAGAACTGGATGCCTTTAAGTCGGCAGGCCCGGATGAGCTCCATCCAAGGGTGCTGAAGGCACTGGCCGACATCATTGCAGAGCCACTGGCGGGAATATTCGAATGCTCATGGTGCACGGGCCAAGTCCCGGAGGACTGGAAAAGGGCCAATGTGGTCCCCATTTTCAAGAAGGGGAGGAAGGAGGACCCGGGCAACTATAAGCCAGTCAGTCTCACCTCCATCTTTGGCAAAGTCTTTGAAAAAATTATCAAGGCTCACATTTGTGAGAGCCC
>NW_005841903.1:2516965-2518125 GCF_000455745.1 Alligator sinensis
TATGCAGGGGGTCAGACTCAATGATCTATTGAGGTCCCTTCCGACCCTAACATCTATGAATCTATGAATCTATGATCCTTTCTAAAGCTGTGCCCAGGGCACCAGACGCCTCTTGCTGTTATAAGCATTCTCTGCCACACAGTACACTGTTTGTTCTTTTCAGCATGCTTTGTACCAGTCACCTATTTATCCTACTCAACACACAACTGACCAAAGGGGTTTGGAGACTTAAAAGAACCTTAATCCCAGGCTGGAATCGTACACTTTTGCAAAACATACTTCTGTAAATCTCTAGTTAGACTGTCATTGATCATAATGCAAGGCAGGGGAAACTTCCTAACTGAGTCTGAGTCTCAGCAGCTGGACTGCAAACACTGGTAAAAAAAAAGGTTATAACCGTCTTGCTCCTCCATCTATTATAAGAATGTCTCTCACTCTCACCAGTCATACCCACCAAGAGATGCCAGAACTGTTACTTGAACAATTCTGCTTAAGTCATGGTGAGGATGGAGACAAACAAGGAAAGACAAAAGTTCCAATCTATAAAGCTCACCTATTTAGAGATAAACAGAATGCATTAACAAGCAGTTAATTACCTTGCCCTACCCCAGAATGTGTTGATCAGACAACCTTTACACTAGGGGTATGTGAAGCTTCGGGTGCTGATTCAATTTGGAGGCGATTCGGCCCGATTCAGTGACTGAATTTCCAAATCCAAATAGAATCAGGAGACCAATAAAAAGGTCTGAATTGATTTGAAGCTGTCCGAATCAATTCAGAAAAGATTTGGAGAGCTTTGGAGATTCAGGCAGTCCCCACTTGCTGCTGCAGGGAGCTGGACCTGGACTTCATGCTGGTAAATGGGCAGCTGTGGGGGGCACCCCCTGACACTCACCCACTCTCCCAGCCCCCCCTAAGGCTGCCCCGCCCAGCTCTAGCTCCCAATTTTCTTAACAAAAATGCCCCACTCACTGGCTCCTGCCAGGTAGGGGGGGGTGATCCTCACTGCCCCCCCACTGCATGAAGGGCTCTGCCACAAGCCCTCAACCCCCATCCATTCTTCTAGCCCTGTCAATAGCTGCCCCACTTGGCCCCATCTCCTGGTTCTTAAAAAAAAACAAACAAAACCCCACACTCACTGGCTGGCGCCGCGGGCCCCC
>NW_005841903.1:2518253-2530973 GCF_000455745.1 Alligator sinensis
GCAGGGCAGCTATGGGTGGGGCTGGAAGAGTGGGTGGGGGATGGGGCCTATTGGATTCAGAGATTCGGCTGATTTGGCGGCAGCCAAATCTGAATCCAAAGCAAATACTATCCGCTTCGCGCAGGCCTATTCAGTACCATCTGCAACAACTTGATCCTAAACTTTCCCACCTAAATTTCATATTGAAACATTGGCTATTTTTGAGTTCTATAATCTCTGAATATAGTTTCACTTATTGAACTGCAAAAGGAAGTAAAAGTACATTTATTTTAATTTGGGGTGGGGAATTATTTCAGGTGGAGGGCCACTTACCGAGTTTTGGCAAGCTGTTGAGGGATGCACAAGTAGCCCAGCCCCTTGACAGGTGCCCTGCCTCCTGGTTGCCATCTTGGGACTGGAAGTCCTTTCCCTAACCTCTGACACTGGAAGTCCCTCCCCTTGCCCCTCTAAGTACTCATTTGGGGAAAAGGGTTGGCCATCTTAGGAAAAAACAAAAATTACATTCTAAAAATCAAACACCCATAATAATATATTTTAATTTAATTTTAAAAATATATTTTTTCCTGATTTGTGTGCATTTGTACTGTATATCCAGAAGTGATTGCATATGGGGGTTTGTGGGGATGTGTGGATGTGTGCATGGGTATGGGAGCCACGTAGTGCAGAGTGGCCAGTGGGTGAGCGTGCAGGAAAGTGGGGAAAGTGGCAGGGGTTGGGGGGGAAGTGCAAGCGAGTGAGAGCATGGAGCCTATACCAATGCCCTGGAGCCAGCATTGGTGGGGCCCATAGCAGGGTGGCAGGAGTGCGGGGTGTGGGCTGGCAGGAGTCTATGAGGCCAGTTTGGGCTGCACCAGTAGGGAGAGAGGGGAGCTGACCCAGCTCCATAGAGCTCCTGCTGGCTGAGAACCCGTGCTCCTGCCTTTCTGTCATGTCACCCACCACTGCCTGGGGCAGCAGTGGCAATGGAGAGCAGGCATAGGCAGCCACATGAAGGCTCCATGCAGCTGCAGCATGGGGTACTGGCCACAGGATGGGTAGAGGCCACTTTTCCCCTGCTCTGAGCACCAGTTTGTTCCCTGCAACTAGCCTGGGCCCTGCGCCAGCTCAGAGTCATGGCAGTAGCAGCTGGGCAGAAGCTGCTGCTCAATGTGGAGGAAAGCAGCTCCCCCACTCAACACCACCAGGCAGTGTTAGCTGCTGCTGCTCGCCTGGATCTTGCACCATGCTAGGCTGTAGTGTGGCTGCTTCACTGCTGCCTCTGAGCTGCCTTTCCCCTGTGTTGAGCACCATCCCCACTGCCACTGCTCAGCCCAGATGGGCAAGCGCAGGGTCAGGGCTGCACACTCATCCCTGCCTGTACCACAGGGCTGAGGCAGGGACACTGGGAGTGAGCAGGCGCTCAGGAGCCAACAGCAGCTGGGCAGGAGCCTGGGGAGCATGGTGGTGTCCCAGGCCCAGTGCCAGCAGGACCCAGAGCAGGGTGGCAGGAGTGCAGGGTCCCAGCTGGCAGAGGCTTTATGGAGATGGCATCCAGGATGACACTGTGCTCCTGGCCTAAAGCCGGGCCAACTTAGTCCTTCATCAGGCCTCTTTCACACTCACATTCACACCACCATTTTCTCACTAGGGCCTCTTGCACTCCACCCCTTCTCAAAGGGTTTCTTTCTCACATCGACAACTTGTTCCAGCCTGCTGCCTCTTGGAGTGGCTCCCATATGCCTTGGGGCTTTATCTGGATAATGCCTTAGGTGGCTACATAGATTTTCATAGACTTTCACTTCCATAGACATTAGGGCTGGAAAGGACCTTGGAAGATCATTGAATCTAGCCCCCTGCCCAAGGAAGGAAGGCAGGAAGTCAGCTGGGGTCATAGGATCCCTGCAAGATAAGCATCCAAATTTTTCTTGAAGGTGTTCAATGTAAGTGCTTGAACCACATCTGATGGCAGGCTATTCCAGACCTTGGGTGCTTGGACGGTAAAGACATTCTTCCTTATGTGCAGCCTGAAATGGTCTTGTAGTAGTTTATAACTGTTCAACCTCATCATCCCTTGGGGTGCTCTGGTGAATGAATGTTCCCCCAGATACTGGTGGTCACCTCTAATAAACTTATAGGTGGCCATCAGATCACCCCTGAGCCTGTGCTTTTCCAGGCTAAAGTGCCCCATAGCTTTCAGTCTATCATTATAAGGTCTGTTTTCCTGACCTCTAATTGTGTGTGGGCTCTTCTCTGAACTCTCTCAAGCTTCTCCACATCCTTTTTGAATTGCGGGGCCCAAAACTGGATGGCGTACACCAGCTGCAGCCTCACCAAGGCTGAGTACAAGGGAAGAATGACGTCCTGGGATTTGCTTGAGAAGCATCAATGGATGCAAGCCAGCATTTTGCTCGCTTTACTAGCTGCAGCATTGCATTGAAGGCTCATGTTCATCTTGTAGTCAATGATGACCCCCAAGTCTCTTTCTTCCACAGCCATCATAGCACTGCCGAGCCTATAAGGATGCTGCAGGTTTTTCCTCCCAAGGTGGAGAACCTTGCATTTTTCATCAGGTTCTCGTCCGCCCATTTGCTGAGCCTGTCCAGGTCAGCCTGGATCGCCCTCCTGTCTTCAGGTGTGGATGCTTTGCTCCAGAGTTTGGTGTTATTGGCGAACTTGGCCAGTCCGCTTCTGACTCCAGTGTCCACATCATTAATGAAGATATTGAACAATATGGGTCCAAGGACAGAGCCTTGAGGGACCCCAATGGTCACAGGGCACCATGACAATTGACTTCCGTCAACTACCACCCTCTGGGTCTGACCACGGAGCCAATTTCCAAGCCAGTGGATCATGGTGGACCCAAGGCCACAGTTGGCGACTTTCGCCAAGAGGTGATCATGGGATACCAGATCAAAGGCTTTTTTGAAGTCAAGATATATGACACCAATCTCTTCTCCCTTGTCCAGGTGATAGGTCACCTGGTCATAAAAGGAAATGAGATCAGTCAAGCAAGACCTACGTGCAGTCTGTTGGGCCTCTTCTGTGACTCACCTGGTTAGTGGCCAGCCGATTCACCACACAGAGGGCTAACTCTGCCCTAGCCCCTCACCAGGCTTCTCATATCCAACAACATGTTTCTCAGGGGGTTGGCCCATGTGCTGCCCTCTAGGCTGTCCCACAGCCCTACTCAGCACACCCCCTTGAGCTGTCCTTCAGGTTGACCCTCAGGCCTACTCAACCCTTATCAGGGTCCTCACTACAACCCCCTCTCTGGAGCTACACATTTATCCCCTCCCTGGGGCCTCTGGGGACTCATTCCCCTGTGGAGGCTCAGGTGTCCACAGCCATGTCTGGCTCCACCTGGGGTCTTATACCCCCTGGGCTCAGGTGGCCATAGACATGCCTGCCCCCATTATATTCACAGTGTTGTCAGGGATAGGGGTTATTGAGACACCCCAAACCACCTTTCACTGGGGAGATGAGCAGTCCTGGTATTTAAGTGGCACTGCCACACCACTGGCAGTCCCACCAGGCCTCCCTATCCTGGAAGGGTGCAGTTTTAGGTTATACCCAGGACCAAGAGAGCCCTGCTCTTACCTGCCAGATGTTTCAAACAGCAGTTCAGCCAAACAATGTCTCTGCTGAGCTACCAGCAGCAAACTGCTGTGTTTATATAGGTGGCCTGTGGTTTTAAATGGCTGCTGCAATCAGGCATCTGCTGGCTGCCTGACTCAGCCCTTAAAGTGGCAGGCACTGCAAGTGCACTGCCACACAGTTAGTTGTTTCAAAATATCTTTCTGGTGTGTATGTATGTATATACATGCAGATATATGCATGGGAACAGAGTTATACATCTAAATATATTTAAATCTGATAGTGAAAGGAAAGTGTCACAAAACAAAGATAAAACTGAGAATGTGCAATATGCTGACCAGTCCATTTGAGTGCATTTCACCATTTGTTTTGAGAAACTAATGGAGGAACCGATGGTTAACTAATGCTCTTAATATTTTATAGATGTAACCCAGAGCTTGTAATAAAAACATGAAACCTCTTGCTGTGAACAACATCCATTATTTGTTGCAGCGTCATTTCTCTCATAGCCTAGAAAACTGAGGCATACTAGACCTCAATAATGATGTTGAAGCACATAATCAGAAAGAGAGTTATGGCTTATATCTAGAATGGCATGCTGGTCTAAAGGTATGCTGTCATTTTAAGATAGTTGTTTTTTTTAAATTAATTTTTACTTGAAGTTTTAATCAGGGAACTGACAATAAACTTCCCCATGCTTTAGATTAAGACTCTATTTAAAATGATCATTAGAGGACTAATAAATAGTTAATAGAAATTTTTATTATGTTACAGATCTGAACAGCATGTGTTACAGATGATTATAGATAGCTACAGACAACCCCTGATTAGCACTCTAAATTGGTTCCTGAAAAACCGAGCATTAAGCAAAATGAGTGTTAAGTGAAACCAAAAGTATTTGATGACCCAAGAGGGAGACCACAATTGTTTTTAATGACCCAAGATGGTGACTGAGAGCTGTTGGCTTAGAAATGGTATTTAAAGGCCTGTTTTTGGAGAATTGACTTATAGGTATAGATATATGTATTATAAGGGGTCAAGATAGGCAGCAGGGGTTAATTGAATTTCTAAAGAGCTTGGAAAACACAGATGCAGCTTCTCATGGCCCTGGGAGTAGACGGGCTGTCTAGCACAACAAGGCCAATGGTTGGACACAGCCTGAAAATGAAGGGGAGCATGCCATAATATGAGATTGCAGCCTTCAGGGCAGGCAAGTTGTCTGGCACAACAAAGACACACAGCTTGGGAAGCAAAGAAAGTATGTCCCATAACACAACATAAGTAACATCAGCAGTAAGGCCTCAGAGAAAAAGGGGGCCTAAGTCCTGGTTTTGGGGGAACAGACCAAATTAAGACAAGGCCCGGAAGGCTACATGGATGTGTGACCACAGAGAGACAACCAGCCAGAGATAGCCATGAATGAAGAGTCATCAGAAGTCATCAAGGGGGAAGGAGAATACAAACGCAGAGACTTGAGAGTAACAGAGGGTCCCCTCCCTTTGTCGTTTGTCCTTCCCATTCCTCCTCATCGTCTTCCTCCTTCTCCTCCCTGAGAGGGGTCCCCTATCCCCGTCCCCATCCCTGTCCCCTGAGAAGGGTCCCCAAGGCCACCATGGACAGAGGGTACACACCAGCAGCCTGTGTCATGCACCCCACTGGAGGGTGGCTGTGGGCCTTGGCACCTCACCGCCAAACTGCTGACACCTAAGAGAAAGAGCGTCAGAGTGAAGCCTGCATCCTAACCAGATGTACTTTGACTCTGATGACAGCCCTAGGATTGGTAGATAAAGAACTGTTTAATTGTTTGTGTCATTTTTTTTTTTGTTCTTACTCTGTATCAATAAATTCACCTATTGTCGACTGGCAGGTGTTGTGGTTGGTCTGATGGCTGTGCCGCCCGGAACAAAGGTATAGGTGCTAGGTCCAAATCCAGTGTCAGCACAAGCGTTATAATGAAACTTGCTGAGCACTAAGTGAAATCAGGTATCATTTAAAATGAGCACTAGAGTGAAATAGAGCTAAGTGAAACAGCATTAAGTGGGGGTTGCCTGTATGTGCATATCAATAGGTGTTATTAATGCTTCTAAGAAAACTATAAACAACATATAACATTTCATATACATTTTTTTGTGCCCCAACTTACTCCAGTATAAAATGAGATTCTCTGGCAGGTGCTAAACAGGAGTAGGGCGAACACCAGGCAGGTGGAGGAGCCGGTCTCCACCACTGTCTGGCTCTATTACTAGCTACGTGAATGTGTGCGCACACAAACAAGCACATGTTGCCTCCTGCTTCCCGCAGCCTCAAGCAGACCCTGGCAGGCTGGAACTCTGCCAGCCTGCAAGGGGAAAACCTAAGTTTCCTTTGTTTTTCTCCTTCAAAGGAGAAAATCCGTGTTTTTTCGTGGAGAATGGAAAACCCAGATCCCTGCACATGATACTGGGACAATAATTGAGTGTATGAAGGTGAATCTGGGACAAATTCTGTCCTGTAGTCATTCAGGCTGGGCCCGGGACTTGATGTTTATATTTCAGGATTCTACTGCCCAATTAGGGACAGGTAGGCACCCTATACAGGAGGTCAAACTAAATGTCTGTCAGAGTCTCCTTTGATCTTAAAACTACATATTTACCTACGTCAGAAGGCTCTAGTTAAGTTTCATTTTAGTAAAATAATTCAACATCTTTGGATGAAAGCAGAGACCTCATATAACCACAAGGTTATATGGGGTGCAGCAACAGAATAATTAAGGCATCTTGCCATGTCTCCAGACATGTAAATTTGCAACTTGTTACAGATTTGTGTAGAAACCCACCTGTAGTAAGCCTGATGTAAATGGACACCCGCTCTTCTGAGATGGGTGGTCAGAGGCAGCTGGAGTTGAATGTTAGCCACATCACTGCATTGCATACCATTGGCTGTAGAAACTGGCATGCCTCAACTGCATTAGCCCAATCACAAGATTATAAACATCACAAAAGTTTGCAAAACCATACCTTCTCCTTGCTCCTAAGCGCATGAACTTTTACCCAATTATAGTAATTCAGACATCTGGCAGCAATAAGCTATCAGGTATAGTAGCTCCTCCATCTCCTGAGCACAGGGGACTAAAGACTAGCCAAAGGTATATTCACTGAATACCGTTAGAAAAGCATCTATCCTCACACTTCAATCATGTACCTCCCTCCCTGTCCACAAAATTGACCAAAATGACAATTAAAACAACTCAACTGTTTTGAACATTGCAAAGGTTTGATTCTGGTTTGATTTAAGTACCAGACAAAATTTCATTGATTGAGGGTGTGGTTTCGTACTGTCCTGACTGGTTTGCCCTCCCTTTCACATACATTAATAAGTAGCTGAGAAACTTGGAAGAATAAGGTGGTGCCCACATAGGTTAGTCTAGCTGGGCCTTAAGGATTAGGAATTGGGAACTCCAACTATACTGAAGTGTGGAGCTGCATTAATGGTCTTATGTGTAATGCTAAATCTTTAGATTTGTCCCAGTAATTCTCAAGTGTCTGAATACATTTGATTCCTTTCCTAAGCACTTAAAGTAGAAAAGGAACAGAGGTTAGTTTTCAGATTTTAATCAGGAAAACACCTGTGCTTTCTGCTATATAAACTAAACAGAGCCAGTAATTCCAGGATTTTCAAGAATGAGATCACCATTAAATACAACTTATTCTTCACAACCCAACCAGTACTCTTCAGCCTTGTCTACAATAAGGAAATTAATCAACTTACCTATTTTAGAGTAAGTTTTTCCTTAATTCCAGAATAATTTTTTGTATGAACTTTATTGAAAAATAAAAGTGGGTCCTCTTTTACTTATCACATGTGATGAATTGACTCTTGCTTCTTCCCTTTGCATTTTTATATCTTTTTAAAGAGGAGACACTGAATTTGGAAAGTCACAGCTGTGAGACAAATAGCACATGTGGGCATACAGATCTTATACAAATAATTATTTTATTTCTTCAGCAGTTAACATATGGAGAGGTTTTTAAGCAACTCTTGTCTACCAAGATAAAAACCTTCAAAGATAGCTTGGCTTGGTTTCTAAAGATACATATTACTATATTGTCTTGTTTGCAAGAAGAATGATGACATCTGGTCATATGATGTCTTAATTTAGTTTGAATTTTACTGTTGAATAATTCCTGTTGAGTAAGTGACTGTTAGTAGGTCCTTTCAGTCAGTAACTCTAACATGATTTTAGGTTCTCTTCGCTGTAAACTGGTGAAATAATGCCAGCACAAGACCCTTTACCCATACAAGACTGTAAACCCCATGTTTGTCACCCCCATGTTATCAGATGTATGTTTTCTTTGTTTTTCAGTTTTTTTCTTGTTCTCCTTAGCTGTAACATGTCTATGGTTCTTGGGTTTTTGATTTTAGGGTATAAAAAGGTGCCTGTAAGTATACAGGCACTTGATGTCCACACAGGGAAGGTGCCAAACTAAGACCTTTAGTAAAATGTTTTCTATTTTCTAAGTTGGAGTAGTCTAGGAAACTTAAAAGATTTCAGCTGTGAATTGCTAAACATGACACATTGATGTTTCCCCTATCAGAATGTTCTTTTAGAGCATAAACTGGAATGTTTTGTTGAGGTAGAGGGAAAAGAACTTGCCTCTACACTAGAATGGAAATTTTAAAAGGCAATTTTATAATTGGCTTGGAATTTAGAGTTAGTTCATTAGGAGATAATTTGCTTTCAGTGACAAAATATTTACCAATTCCAGACAATGGATTTGACTGATATAAGTAAAGTACTTTAGTTGGAGCTTAAACCAAATGGATATCCACTTCCTTAGATCCTTTCTTAGACTTTTGAAGGTTACTTATTTATGGTACGAATCTGATTATTTGATTTCAATTAGTCCCCAGACAGATTCCTAGAAGAACTCTACGAGGAAACCTGGGATATATCTTAGTGCCATATTTAAGTAATGTGGAGCACAATACAGATTGGCTTTGGCACAGGCTACAAATTCTGATATGGACAGGGAAGGATAACTCACATGGCTCAGACTGGTTCAACACAACCTTAAGGTTGACCCTAAAAGTAAATTTACATATACCCACAATAATGTCCAGCCTTTATATTAGTTGTGTACTTCCTAAGTATGGAAACTTCAGATAAAATAAAGCAAGAATGCATTCAAATGTCAGACTTTTTTTCCTGGGAAGTTCAACATGTAAATCAAGTTTTATTTTGCCCTTAACTACATTGCCTAAGATCACACAGTATCTAAAATGCATCAGAGAAGGTTATATTTAGCTCATATGATGCTAAAGAAACAGAATTATGGGTGTCAACAATGTTTACATTTTGCATATAACCAGTCACCTCAGGCCACTAGAGGCTACTGTAGGCTAGTAGTAATAAATCTTCCAGACTATTCTGTCATTTATAGTTTAAAATGAAGGGGAGAGGGTGGCAAAGGAACTTACCATTTTAAAATATAATGAAACAGGTGTATTTTAAGGAATGTGAATCTACTCAAACAGAATTCTGGCTGGGGTCAGAACAGTAGCAATAGCTAAAAGCTTGAGCTATTTTTTTAAGCCTGTCACCTCACATCCTGAAAGATCTAAATTCTTCCCTTCTATTTTCATGGCATTACAGCAAATCTCAAAACAGAACTCTGAAAACTGCATCTCTGTTTACCTCAGTCTTGTGCAGCTATTTAAACCAGTGACAAATTCACACCCACTGTGTGCCCAGCTGGTTTGTATAAAGGATGCAAACAAGCATGTGCCACACCTGATTTAGAGTTAGGCAGCTTATTTTAAGCTGCTTAAACCTAAAGCAGGAGCTGCACATGTAAACTTTTGCCACTGTTGGGAGTAGTACAGACAGCCTAAGGCAAGTAATTCAGGGTGTGAGGAAGGACTGGTGGGTCCAGAAGGTGGGGGTTAGTAGGTCTATAGTGGGGGCTGCCCAGTCTGGGTCAGGGGTTGCTGGGGGGTAAAAATAACCTCCTGGTCAGGGGCAGTGAGGGTATGAAGAGCACAGTCCTGAAGCTGGGGCAAGTGGACTGGACTTTCCACTTTCCATTCACTGGTTATGCTGTGAATGTATGAAGGTATTTGCTAGGTCAGGTCAATCCTTGGTAGATCAGATTAACCCTTATCAATCTCAGGTTAATTCACCTCATGAGAGCCATACTATTTTTTGGGTGACTTAAGCCTTGTGAACCCCTGCATGACTGGACATTTAGGTCAACCTAATCTTGGTTTGGTCCATCTAAATGTAATGCTTGTCTGTATGTACCCACAAGATCCATAAGAATAGGGAATTAGGCCCAGCTAATTCATATTTTATACACTGGATAGTCCTAATGTTACCATAACAATATTAAAGAAAAGGAATGCATGAATTTATACGAACCAAATACAGCCTGATTTTCAAGTAAGAACATAAGAAGTCCCATACTGGGTCAGACCAATGGTCCATCTACCCCACTATGATTAGTTTAGAGATGCCTTAGCTGCTTAGCAACTCTTAAGCTGTTTGGTGTTAACCATTAAAGGAATTGATTTTAGGTAAAGTGACCAACTGCTGCAAGTATTAGCTGAATGGCATGCAGCAATAGAAAAAGTGGGTAGAATTACTGCAAATGTAGTGTTCTGTAATGCTTAATACCCAAAGAGGCTTGAAAAATACAGTAGCTTTACTAGTTTTAAACACAGTATTTAATCTACATATTGAAAACTAGAATGTCTGTGACATCTCCAAAACAGAAATTCTCTCTTCACATGTGTTTGCACAGCATTACAAGGTAGACCTAGTTATGACTTGGGACTTAATATGCTACCATAATATAAATTAATAACACAAATAACAATAACAATAGCAAGAAAACTTACTGTTTCAGTGGAACATTTGGTGAAACCTTGTAAACTCTCATATAATTAGTCCTATTGACTTCAACACCTGTCAGATCTCATTTAGGGTGCCTGTAGACATGTGGGGATGCTACTCCCATGTGCTGTAATTCCAGCACATTGGAGCAGACTCGATTAATCGAGACCGTTTGGAGTGTGAGAATTAGTAGGGCTGTGTGAAATTTTGCAGGGTGTTTTGTTTCAAAGCTGTTTAATGTGTTTTGAGCTTGAAACAGCAAAATCAAAATGAAACAAAAGCCTTTGAAAGCTTCAAAATGAATCAAGAGCACTCAAAATGTTTTGAAAGTTTTGAAATGTTTTGACTTTTGAACCCTGGCTTGGCTTCAGCATCAGTCCTAGCTGGCAGCAGCAGCCTTCTGTCAGCTGGCGCAGATCTGGGGGCCATGCCTCCAGGATGATTCTGGCACAGCCCCCACTCCTCCCATGGGTGTGAGCCCTGGGATCTGCACACTGAATGACAGCATGCTGTGGCTGCCAGATGGGACCAGTGCTGGGTGTGAGCTGCACCATGTGCTGGTCCCAGCTGGCAGCAGCAGCCTCCTGTGATCTGGTGGGCAGATCGGAGTTCCACCTGCACCCCTGGGAGGAGTCCAGCAGAGCCCTGCAGCCCTCTCAGGGGTGCAGGCCCCAATCTGCTTGCCAGACGACAGGAGACTGTTCCTGCCACCTGGGACCAGAGCTGAAGATTGGTGCTGCCACCGGTCCCAGATCTATGGACTATGATAGGCAGGTGTGGGTGGACCCTGCTGCACGGGCCCGATGCATGGGTTTACCCATGTGTCGTGTGACCTAGTGCCTAGTCCAGGATGTGAAATCTGCCTTACCTCCCAATGCCCTTTCCTTTGTCAATCAAGTTCTGTGCGATGGCAGCTCCCGTCCCTACCCCATGCCCTCCAGCCTGCCAGAGTTTATCATGGGGCTGGTGCCTCACCTGGCCTTGTAGCACTCCCCACTCCACCACCTGAGCTGGCTGGAGGACACCAAACCAGTCTGCTTCTCCACCATCCATTGCTGCCACCTCTATATGCTTATGCACCACACAATGTGCCATGCTGCCCTCGCATCCCACCCAGACACCAAGTGGTGGGATCTACTCAGTGATGGCATAGCTGGGGTGCCCACTCCAGTACTCCCACCTGAGAGTGTAGCTGGGGCGTCCGCTCCAGTACTCCACCCTCATCCCACAAGCCACTGGGGACCTTAGCTAGTGGCTTCTCCATGGAGCTGTTGACATGGGTGTGTATGTGGTGAGATTCACAGACACCCCAGTCTTCTTCCCCTTCTGTGGGCAGAGGGAGACCCTGGTGCACCTGACACTCAAGTGTGCCAGGCTGCAGCCCCTCCACCTGCACCTCCAGAACCTCCTTCTAACGTTGTGGTTGAACTGCACCTGCCACCTTTATATTTTTGGGGACCCCTTCTGCAGCCACACCAAGTCCAGGGACCTCCTTGTCACCTCCTGGCTCTGGCCAAGTGGGCCCTGTACACGACCAGGAAGGAGGCAGCCAGGAAGGTGCCCAGGGACTGCCAGGCTGCATTCTTCTCACTCATCCATGCACATTTCCAGGCAGAGCACCAGTAGATGCCTTTGAGGACCAGCTCCTTGGATGCCTTTGAGGACTGGTGACTGCAGTCCAGGGGGCTCTGCTTGGTGTCCCCCTCAGGCACACTTATTTTCACATTTTGACCCTTTGACACACACAACACTCCTATCTTGTTTTTGCTTTAGTCGTCTCAAGAATTAGTTGTACCACTCATTCATTAGCCCCACAAGGAGCTACTAGTTAGCCAGGTGGGCCTTAAGACCCAGTCTAATTGGGTGTACAAATAGACAGGAGCTCCTGGGGGGAAGGTGGCTATGCCCCTTCCTGCCCCAGGCTGCTGCTCCTGATTCTGCTGCTGCTATTGCCACCCCACCACAGCAAGGGGTCCTCTACTGCACACTTCACACCACTGTCCCCCCAAGTGGAGTCCCACCACACTGCACCACACCCCACCCCAGCACAGCAGCCCAGCTTCCACACTTCTGGACTGCTGCCCGGCCTGCTGCCAAGCTGTGGCTGGGGGACAGCCCAGGGAGCGGGCCTGAACTGCCTGCGGGCCCCTCCTCTACTACCACTACCAGCACCTAAAGCTGACTCGCCTGCCCCAGCTGCCGTAGATGGCCACCCCCCCTACTTTCGCCTTCACCTTCACCTGAAACATGCCATGGGTGGCTGATGTGGATGGGGG
>NW_005841903.1:2531174-2532163 GCF_000455745.1 Alligator sinensis
TGCTACCGCTGCTGCTGCTGCCACTGCCACCTCTCAGGAGGGTGGGGGGGATACCCCGCCACACTGCCTTACACCACCCTGCACCACACCTGCACTGGATTACTTCCCTAATTGACCTTTTTCTTCTAGGCACTTTTATTTTATTATTATATTCATTGATTTATTCTTTTGAATGTTATAATTATATTGGATAGGATTAGTATAGAATTTAATTTATATAGGAAGGCAAACACATTTATATTTTATTTCTATACATTTAAAGCTTTTCAGCATACATCATACATTATAGAATTTATATAGGGAGAAATATATATTTCTATTGGTTTTTATACAATTCTTCATTGCACCACACCTACATTATTGAATTTATAAAGGAAGAAAGACATATTTCTATTTGTTTGTATACATTTCTTTTTTGGACCACATACTTACATTTTTTAATTTATATAGGAACATGAATACATTTATATATTTGTAGAAAAGGAAGACATGGAACACAGCATGAAGCATGGTGGAAAAGCAGGTGACCAGCCTTCAGGGAGAGGTGAAGAGGGGGTAGAGAGAGAGCTGTAAGTTTCCCCTCCTCCAACAAACTGAGATGCAGCCTCTTTCCTCCATCTAGAAGGGATGAGGCTTCTACAAGCAGCAAGGAGAGGGGAGCAGTGCCAGTGCCACTGCCTGTGCCTATGACTGCATCCCCTCCATGAGCACCAGCCTTAACCCCCCTCCCCCTCCCCACGCCATCACCAGGATGACAACAACGAGCAAGCAGCACCAGCACCAACATGGCAGCCTACTCCACCCCCATTTCACTTCCCATGCTGACCCTTCCAGTGCCATAGGAAGAGCTGGCATTGGATCTGGATTTCAGGGCCCTAGGAAGGAAAATTTTGGGGAAGATTCATAGATTCATAGATGTTAGGGTTGGAAGGGACCTCAATAGATCATTGAGTCCGACCCCCTGCATAGGCAGGAAAGAGAGGTGGGAG
>NW_005841903.1:2533271-2539249 GCF_000455745.1 Alligator sinensis
ATAATTTTTTCAAAGACTTTGCCAAAGATGGAGGTGAGACTGACTGGCCTATAGTTGCCCGGGTCCTCCTTCCTCCCCTTCTTGAAAATGGGGACCACATTGGCCCTTTTCCAGTCCTCCGGGACTTGGCCCATGCGCCACGAGCGTTTGAATATTCCCGCCAGTGGCTCTGCAATGATGTCGGCCAGTGCCTTCAGCACCCTCGGATGGAGCTCATCCGGGCCTGCCGACTTAAAGGAGGGGGAATCATCTGAGTTTGTGCTTGACACCCCTCAAGTTTCCCCTAGAGCCAGGTCTTCTTCCCCAGAAGGCACTTTGGAGAAGGTTAACATAGAGATGTAGGCAAGCAGCTCAGCTGAGTCCAATCTTGCTTTTGCTGTGCCTCTGCCTGTTGAGGAGGGGGAAAATGGAGCAGCATCCAGACATGCACCCACATCCCAGAAGTGAGTGGGTAGTGTGGTCTGGGATCATTTTGAGCTGGCACTTCACCTTGGACATGTGGAGCAGCTGGGGTGATGATCACACCTACCTCTCCCTCACAGGGCACTGGTGTGACCAGTCAGGCCATTGGTGGGCTCTCTTTCAAGCTGAGGTGATGGATGAGTTTCACATGGCAACAGACATTATGGGGGCCATGAACCGCTTGGTGCAGGTGTGGCTCACTGGGCAGGGTGAACTCACCTGGGGGTTCATGGTCACTGACAATGGGCCAATATGGTCAAGGCGATCTGTGATGTCAACTTTGTTGGCATCCGCTGTGTGGCAGACAAGTTGCACCTTACTGTCAGGGACACCTTGGTGGTGAATGGGGCTGCTGGTGGCAGCGCCAGCATCACCAGCAAGCTCATTTCCAAATGCAGGAAGGTGGCAGGCTACTTCCACTGCAGCATCAAGCGTGGCAAGATGCTGTGGGACAAACAAACAGAGCTGAGCATCCCCCAGCACAAAATCATGCAGGATGTGGAGACTTGGTGGAACTCCACATACCTGATGCTCTAGAGGCTGGTGGAGAAACAGAAGGCCATCCATGAGATGGCCTTGCTTGGGGAGATTGGGATCAGTGGCTCCCTTAACAAAATAGAGTGGGATACCATCTCCCAGATCTTGGTGGTCCTCAAGCCCTTCCTTGAGACCACCCAGACCCTCAGCGTTGGTGATGCCTTCCTTATCCAGATGATCCCCATAGTGAGGGAACTTCTGGTGAAGCAGCTGAAAGAGGGCATCAGAAAATGGCTTGATTCATTGTGGTCCAGTACAGTCCATGTGCTGGCCACCATGTGTAACCTGGGGGTGAAGAGCAGCATATGCAGCAACCAAACCCTGTATCAGTGGATGGAGATGCTGGTGAAGAAAGTCAGGGAGGCAGAACGGTGGAGGTCGGGGGGGACGTGGAAGAGGGGGATCCACTGTCCCATGCTAGCACGCTATCCACCATCCAGTTTCCTTCTCCACCACAGGTGCTGCCAATGTGAGCATGGCTTCTATGGTGGGGTCCAGAGCCACCAGACCCCACCGTCATGCATGTAGTGCTCAGGCCTTGGTGGCTGCTATCTTTCTGAGGACATCGCAGTACTGCTGTGTGACCTTTTGGCCTACTGGGCAAGCTGCAGCCAGATGTGGCTGGATCTGGCCATGGTTGCCCACAAGCACTTGTCCTGTCCAATGACCAGTGTTTCAAATGAGAGGGTGTTCAGCATTGCTGTGGATGTAGTGAC
The DNA here is from genome assembly GCF_000455745.1 of Alligator sinensis. Lineage (NCBI taxonomy): Eukaryota > Metazoa > Chordata > Crocodylia > Alligatoridae > Alligator > Alligator sinensis. The sequence continues at coordinate 2,534,987 of NW_005841903.1, forward strand.
ACCCCACTGTACCTGCTTAGATCCTGGTTTGGTGGAGCTGGTGTTTCTCAAAGTGAACCTCCCACTGCTTGGGTTTCCCAAGCTCCAGGTACAGATAGACTGAATGCCACCTTCCTCACTCCTTCCAAACCTATTTCCTTTTTTCATTTAAAAAAAACTAATTAATTCCCCCCTTTCAGAGCTGGAGGGGGCACTCACTGCATCACCAGCAAGCAGGGGAAAAACATATCCCTGCTGAGCTTCCACGCCAGGATAAACTTGGAGTTATGGACTGGGGCTCTGGGGAAGGACGAGGCCCCAGGTCCTGGGCATGACCACTAAAACTGAACTCTGCCAGGGTTGGGAGGCGTGGTGGGACTGCTGGTGGTGCAGCAGCCCCATAAATGGCAGGACTGAAGATCCCTTGGTGAAAGGCAGGTAGGAGGCACCATAACCTCCAGCTAATGCATACACACATGCACAGTCCTGGCTGGGGAAAGCCCAGACTTGTAATGTCTTTGACAGTTCTGAGGCTTTCTGGTTGCAGTGGAGTTGTGAGGCTCCAGGTGAGCTCAGCTTAGCTGCCTGAGATGCCAGGTTTTGGGTTGAAAAACCGTTTGTCTGGCTGAGGAAGCACCTGCAGTTGGTGTGTCTGCTGCTCCTGGAGGGAAGGAATAGTAAAGAAGCTAGAGGCTGGCCTGGCATGCAATTCAGGCAAGAAAGCCAGTCAGTGAAATGGAAATGAAGGTGTCAGGGGGTAAGGGACAGGCTGAGGTGGGAGCGGGGGGCCCAGAAGGGGATTTAGCAGTGCAGGTAAAAGTGGAGAGGTACCTGGGGAGTCAGATGTCCGGCAGGTTGTAGTGTGTCAGAATTCTACTGCCTATATTCAGTCCATGAATTTCTGTACCTAGGTGGCTGATGAAGTAAAGTTCATAGGCCCAGCTCTGAAAAGTGGTTTGTAAATTGTTTCCTCACAGGATCAGGCATTAGAGACTGGAGATAGACTGTTTTTTTTTTGTGAGGAATGTACCTTCACAGGTAGTTGAGTATTACTGTCTTTGATAGATTCTGGTGTGCAGTTTGTGGGGGTACTGGAGACTGTTGGCAGGTTTTGTGTTTTTAGCTGTAGGAAGTTGGCTTCAGTTCTGGGGATGAGGTTAGGTGCTTGTTTGAATGTACAAACCACTTTTCAGAGCTGGGCCTATGAACTTCACTTCATCAGTCTCCTAGGTAGTAGGGACAGAAACTCATGGACTCAATATAGACAGTGGAATTCTGATACACTTCAACCTGCCAGACATTTGACTCCCCAGGTACCTCTGCATTTTTCCCTGCACTGCTACATCCCCTTTTCCCCCCACCCAAACTGTCCCTCACCCCCTGACACCTCAATTTCCATTTTCATTGACTGGCTTTCTTGCCTGCATTGCATGCCAGGCCAGCCTCTGGCTTTCTTACTATACCTTCCATCCAGTACCACCAGACACACAGACCAAATACAGGTGCTTACTTAGCCTGACAAAGGGTTTTTTAACCTAAAAGCTTGCTAAGATACATTTCTCTAACTATACAGTCGGCCTACCAAAAGATACCAGATTGTCTTATCTGTTGTCATTTTAAGTGGTGGACCAGACTGAGGTTGTAGGGGAGGAGGAGGCCTCATTGGGGCATGCTAACATGTTGTGTAGAGGCCCCAGTGCCAATGAGGGCATACCTTAACACACACACATGCACACAGATACACAGTCACACAGTGTGGGCACATCTTAACACACACATGCAGAGTTAAACAGCGAGGATGTGCCTTAACAGACACACGGGACAAGAAGCTCCTACGGGAGAGGAAAGAAGGGCTCTGTCAAAGTTTTGCTGCCTGAGATGCTGCTGGTGCTACTGTGCTAGTAATCAGTCACTCACTAAGTTATTTTATACCTGTTGCCATTTAAAGTGGTGGACCAGTATGAGGCTGTAGGGGAGGAGGAGACCTCTTTGGGGCACACTACTGTGTTGTGTAGATGCCCCAGTGCCAGTGAGGGTGCACCTTAACACACACACAGTGTCACCTACCCATGTCATGAATTTAGCCTGTCAGCAGCCTGAGCTGCAGGGACCCAGAACCCAGAAGCCCCTGGACCTATCTCCTTGAAAGCTGGCAGGCTTTGTGGCCTCAGCAGGGGCTACTATCCCTGCAGTTTTCTCAAACTGCTTTGAGATGTGGCAAGAGACACATATGGGCTTGCCTGGATGGGCCCTATGATTCTAAGAAGAAAGACAGGGATAGATTAAAGGGAAAGAACTCTGAAAATGCTGTACCTTTTCACTTGAACATAATTCATGAGTGTTATAAGTCAAATAATCCATTTGAATGAAAGAGCTCACCTCATTATGCCAGCAGGAAGTTTGGCCTTAAATCACTAAAATTCACTGACAGAAACTTCATAAAGATCTCAGTAACCTGGGCCTTTTTGCAAAGTATGCACAGAGAAAAGAATGCATCACTTCCTTGGAGCAGTATTTTACTACTCTCCCAGACTTTTGCTCATTAGTTCATGGACGAGCTAACTGTGGTGACTTGGCTGATTAATGCCTCTGCCATTTAGCCATTTTGAAAGATACTGTAAAATGTACTGCACTAACTTTGTGTCAGCCTTTTCAGGGAGGCTGCAAGAGGTGACTAGTGGATGTTGTCCTTTTAAGCTATACTTTCTGAAAAAAAAAGTAGGCAACAATCCCACAGGTTGGCAAGTGAAAAAGGCACAGTTTGGAAATTTGTGGCACAGACAAGACTTGAATCCAGATCCCCCAGTTCTCAGTTGTGTGCATTAGACAAAACATCATAAAGACTATTGCGAAATTATCTGTTTTGGACAGGGATGCTTCCATTACAGTTCCATCCCTTTTGTATTAGAATTAGATGATTTCATATTATATTTGGTCTATTTGACTTTGAATACAGGGAATTCTGTTCATTTTATGGGAGTTCCCTTTGATTATGATACAAGACCAACTACAATGCATGTGGAGAGATCAACCATTTGTAAGATCAGCAGTAGATGCTAAATCAAAACTGGACTATTGTAATTGTTGAGAAGACTCTCCATAAAAACTTTCTTTCTTTTCACCATATTGTATGGTTGTGAGAAGGTGACCATTTTGGCTTCATTCTTAACCAAAAGTTGGTACTTTATATTAGGGATTGACTTATAAACAGTTTATAAAGGACTGCTAGATGAATACTACCTTTTAATAAATGGTTAATCAATTGCTTCTTGTGGTTTATAATATGTTCTTTATAATCATGTTTGATAAGCATCCCTAAAACTTTCTGTTGATATCCTTCTATTACATCCATAACATGCAACATCAACTCTTCTCTCAAAACATATAATGAGTCATGCATTGGTGAAATCTTCATATGAAGTGTGACCAGAACAAACATTTATTTAAGCTTAAGGAGTAGTGTGCCTTCATTAAAGGTTTGTGTCACAGAAGGTATACAAAGGAAAGAGCAGTCACCTCTAAGCCAGTCCTGTATTAATTGTAGTTGTATTACAATGCTGTTAACATTTGCTGTAATGTTGTTTCTTCCCCTTTTGTAACATTTTCTGTGATTGCAAGCAAAATATCTTCATGTTTCTCATACATCTTTCATGAAAGAAGCATTTTATTAAAAATAATTTATTCTCCTGAATTAAAATTTCTGAATGGATTTTATTTGTTTTTCTGAGCTCTGCTGAGGCTTCTTTAGTTTACAAGTATTCATTTTAGAGGACTGTCATATTATCAAATATTTTATCTTGCTACACAGAAAATGTCCTCCCCCAGTAGGTCACTTATTGCAATTTACTTCTGGGCACATAGACATTTGTTACAATTCTGTACACATTACTGTGTGTTGCAGCTACAATTCAAAAAAATCCTCTTCAGTAAAAAAAAAAAGTAAATTTATTTTAGACAAGTCTAACATGCAAGAGATGAGACTTACTCCCACAAGAAAAAGAGGAGTTTACCCAGCAGATAAAACGACAAGGCCTTATCTTTAAATAAGAAAAATAAGGAAAGCATGTAGAAGGATTAAGTCTTGTGGTGAAACTCTCCAGTCAAAGAAAAGTTGTCCTTTTCTAAGTTATCTTGTAAAATGAAAAACAGCTTATATTGCCATAATTCTTTTTGTTTTACATGCCAACTTCAAAGCGCATTAAATATAAAGAGGCCTTTTGATTTCAGTTACATAAATATAAGCTGCCCAAGGAAATTAGACTGAAGGTGGGGTTGAGCAGGAAT
>NW_005841903.1:2539280-2542967 GCF_000455745.1 Alligator sinensis
GCAGCTTAAAACTACAGAGTTTCTGTTTTGTTCACATTGGATGATGATAACTAGTGGGACCCTCTTTTGGTGGAGTCATATTTTCAAAACTGAGATTTGTTATGGCTGGAACTGCAATTTGCAATATGGTGGGACAATATAGTAATTTTCTGCTATTTCACTCCCATTTTACCATCACCTTAATTCTGCTGTTTATATCTTTAAGTGAGCCACCTAAGCCTTTACTTTAGGTGCATGCTGAAATGTTTGTTTAGTATATATTATAAGTGAAGGTGTGATTAAGTGCAGTGCTGGATAGGGATGGACTTAAGCATGTACTTAAATGGTTTCCCAAATCGGGTCTATAATAGGTGGGTTCAATCAAAATTTAAGATAAGACCCCTGAATAGTAAATTGCACCAACTTTGGAGATTAAATTCAAACAATAGACTGTGAAACAGGGGAATATAATTGAAAAGCTCAACATCATCTTTACTCAGAGTGCCATATATTTAAACAGCGTGACTACAATACAATTTATTTCCATCTTTTTTAATTGTTACCTTGGGATCAGGTACCCTTAGTCTCAAAAGAGTATGTGTATGTTGTAGATTCCCCACATTTTTAAAGGACTTATTAAACTGTAGCCAGGAAAATTTTCAAGGAAAGCCATTAAGTTTCAAATTCTTATTAACACTAAGAAAGAAAATGCAAACACAAAGAAGTGCTCTGGGTCAGAATACAAGGGGGTCAGGGGGAAAAGGACTTAATGGTGGGGGTCTACTACACCCAACCAGGGAGAAGAGCTAGACTGGGGATTCTCAGGTCAGCTCATGGAGGCAGTTAAGTTAAAGGATGTAGTCATCATGGGTGACCTAAACTATCTGAACATTTTCTGGGAAGAGCAGTCAGTCAGGTCTGACCACTAGCGTAGGTTCCTAGCCGTGTTACAGGACCCTCATCTAACCCAGGAGGTGCACAGTCCCACCAAGGGAAATGCCTTGTTAGACCTGGTCCTGGACATAAGCAACAACCTGGTGAGGGGACTGTGGGTGCTCGATCACCTGGGTGATCACTGCCTATTGGAATTCACCATCCAGCAAAGGGGTGCAAAGGCCTGCAGCAAGACAGCAGCCCTGGACTTCAGGAGGGTGGATTTCATTGAGTTAAGGAGACTAGTTGGGGAAGCACTGAGGTCCCGGAGGGGTGGGGAGTTGCAAGTCCAAGAAGAGTGGTTGTTTCTGAAGAAGACGATCCTCCAAGCCCAAAGGCTGACAATCCCAACATGGATCAAAGGGGGCAAGAGTGCTCAAAAGCCCCCATGGCTCACCAAAAGCATCCAGGAATGTCTCAAAGCTAAGAAGGAGGCATACACCCAATGGAAGGGAGGGGCCATAACCAGGGAGGACTATATCTCCATTGCTCGGGATTGTAGGGGGGCTGTTAGGAAGGCCAAGGTGGAGATGGAACTGGGACTGGCAACTCGGATCAAGGATAACAAGAAATCCTTTTTTAAATACATAGGGGATAAAAAGAAGGTTCTAGGTAACGTGGGGCCTCTGCAGGACAAGCTTGGAAATATGGTGGTCTCACCAGATGACAAAGCTAACCTATTTAACAATTTCTTTGCCTCCATTTTTCTGAGCAGGGACCAGATCATCCCCCTCCACTGGTATCCCCAATGGTCCCAGGGGAGGCACAGCCAGGCCCAGGGTCAGAAAGGACCTAGTCAGGGAACTTTTGGTGGGACTGGATGTGTTCAAATCAGCAGGTCCTGATGACCTCCACCCTAGAGCGCTGATGGAATTAGCAGAGGTCATTGTGGGACCCCTGGCACTGCTTTACAAGCACTCTTGGTGCTCTGGTGAGGTGCCAGAGGACTGAAAATTAGCCAATGTGGCCCCACTTTTCAAAAAAGGGAGGAAGGAGGACCCAGGAAATTATAGGCCTGTTAGTCTTACCTCAGTCCTGGGGAAGCTCTTTGAGAAAATTATCCAGGTGCACATCGGTGAGGGGCAAGCAGGCGAGTGTATGCTTAGGGGCAACCAACATGGGTTCATTAGAGGCAGGTCCTATCAGACCAACCTGGTGGCCTTCTATGACCAGGTCACAAAATCCTTGGATGCAGGTGTCGCAGTGGACATAGCCTTTCTGGACTTTAGGAAGGCCTTCGTCATTGTCTCTCACCTCATTCTCATTAAAAAATTAGGAAATTGTGGTGTCAGTGCCTACACAGTCAGATGGGTCACCAATTGGCTGGAGGACTGCATCCAGAGAGTAGTGGTGGACAGGTCATTTTTGACCTGGAGGGATGTGGGCAGTGGAGTCCCCCAGGGCTCGGTCCTCAGGCCCACACTGTTCAACATCTTCATTAGCGACTTGGACGAGGGGGTGAAAAGCACCTTGTTTAAATTCGCAGATGACACTAAGATGTGGGGAGAAGTGGGCATGCTAGAAGGGAGGGACAGGCTGCAACTGGACCTGGACAGGTTACAGGGGTGGACGGATGAGAAAAAGATGGGATTCAATATTGCAAGGTACTGCACCTAGGGAGAGAGAACCAGCTGCATACCTACAGGCAGGGAACTCCCTTCTTGTCAGCACAGAGGCAGAAAAGGATCTTGGAGTCATTATAGACTCCAAGATGAACATGGGCTGCCAATGTGGGGATGCAGTAAGGAAGGCTAATTGCACCTTGTCATGCATCCACAGATGCATCACAAGCAGGTCCAAGGAGGTGATCCTCCCCCTCTATGTGACACTGGTCAGGCCACAGTTGGAGTACTGCATCCAGTTCTGGGCGCTGCACTTCAGGAGGGATGTGGACAGCATTGAGAGGGTCCAGAGGAGGGCCATTCACATGATCAGGGGGCAGCAGGGCAGGCCCTATGAGGAGAGGCTACGGGATCTGAACCTGTTTAGCCTCCACAAGAGAAGGCTGAAAGGGGATCTGGTGGCTGTCTATAAACTGGCCAAGGGATACCAGCAGCCAATGGGAGAGTCCTTGTTCCCCTGAGCACTACTGGGAGTAACAAGGAATAACGTCCATAAGTTGACAGAGAGTAGATTCAGGCTTGATATCAGGAGGCACTACTTCACAGTCAGCGCGGCTAGGATCTGAAACCAACTTCCAAGGGAAGTGGTGCTTGCTTTTACCCTGGGGGTCTTCAAAAGGAGGCTAGATAGACACCTTGTCGGGGTCGTTTGACTCCAGCATTCTTTCCTGCCCACGGCAGGGGGTCGGACTTGATGATCTGCTTAGGTCCTTTCTGACCCTACCAACTATGAAATAAAAGTGCCAGGATAACATGAGAGGAGATGAGGACTGGCATGAATGAGTCAATGATGTTAGCTTTTGGCTTTGGCTAAAATCAAAGGAATGAGGAAACTGAAGCTGCTTTCTCAGTGCAATTCCTTGTTGAATCATTACTCAGAGAAGGAAAGATTTTAAATTAATGCATTGTTACTGTACAAAAACATGCAGAACTAAAGAAAAATAAATATTCTGTTAGCAGTGTTGGTCTTTTAAGTAGTTGGATCTCTATAAAGAAATTGTTAGTCATTTGGACTACATGTTACCATATATTATCATGTTTCAGAGCCAAATATCGTAGTCAATAGGAACTGTTATCACAGTCAGTGTCACTACCTTCTAATTCAGCTCAAGTAGGAAGAAGATTCATAATTAATTCTGTTGCCAGGCATTCC
>NW_005841903.1:2542998-2570014 GCF_000455745.1 Alligator sinensis
GGCCAAACGTGATTATGTAAGTTCTCCAAAATGCACTCTCTCATTATCTTTGCTGGAGGCCCCTACTACATATAATCTATTCACTGATAATTTCAAAAGTTTAATTTGAAAAGAGGTTGGGTGGCTAAATCTCCTTTGTGACATATCTGTAATGAAGGGTTCTGCACTGATGCAGTTACGTTGGTGTGGCGTCACCACTGCAGAAACCCACAGTAAACAGTCAAAAATAGAATCTATCTTACACCTTTTTCATTACACTTTAGCCTCGACTTTCACTGTGAAATTGAATGAGGACATTGTAGCAATTTTCAACCAATCTGACTGGCTTACTCCATATAAGATTTCATTATGTAGACTGAAGTGGCCTTAGGAGGAAAAGTTTAACCTTCCATTTTAAAACAAATAGCAAAAATTCCTTTTGGTGTTCCCATTAGGAAACAGATCTCACAGAACAATAGCATAAACTAAGAAACACGGGAAATCATTGGAACATTTTACTTATGGGATACTAAGTTATTATCTAAAGAGTCATGCCAATATTTCTTGCTGTCTCCTGCTGTTAACTGGCATTTTACAAGGTGTTACAAGTAGCAGCACAGCACTGAAGACAACTCAAGTACAAAGTTAATAAGGATTTATACACGTACACTCTAAAGAGAATTACTTTGGTATTTCTCTACATTTATCAGTGTTCATTTGGAAAAACCTCATACAGGCAGATGTGGTAGGCTTACCACTATTGCCAGGCAAGCCAGGCTTGGAGAAGGACACTTCATATTGGTGGAACATTTCCACCAATCAGGTAACAGCTGGGAGGGGCTTGCCCCGCCCCTGCTGGGAGGTGGGAGGGCAAACAGCCCCTGGACCTGATTGTGCTTTGCAGCTCTGGCATACTTCAAGACAGAGCTTCCAGTGTAAATAAAAGCCCAGTGTGCTGAGCACACTGGGCAGACACAGCGAGGGACAGCAAGGAGAGAGGTGCTCCAGAGAAGACTGTCATTGGGATCCTGCCTCAGCCTTGACAGCGCATGGCACTTAGGCTCTGGGAGCCGCTTGAGGTGGCTTGAGCCTACAAACCTGAAGCTTGAGCCTGCATGAGTTGTTGGGGAAGCAGGTCCCATAGTGGAGGCAGGCTTGGGAGAGGAAGGTCTGCAGCCTCCACCCTCCTCCATTGTGGTGGGGCATGTCTACATCCCAGGGCCGTAAAGGGTAGAGGCTCCAAGGAACACCCTGTGGGGTGCTTACTGCACCTCATATTTCGTTACTGATGTTTGTGTCATACTGTTGATGTTAATATAGTTATGGGTACTCCTTAAGGGGGTTTATATTAGTTTACCTGTTTTCATTACCTATATATGTTTACTGCCTATTATCTGAACTAACCTGTATTGTTGCCTGGATACATCTATTGCATTGCTACCTCAGCTTACCTGGGTTTATCTGAGTTGAGCTTATATGTGTTTCCTGTAATGATGCCTTGACTTGCCTATTCCAGGGTGTTAAAGTTCATCTGTCCCAGGGGGGTTAATTATTGCCTGTGCTGTGGATCACCTGTACTGAGTTCCCAGTTACCTGTTCTATGTTTTCAGTCCCTCAAAGTGGTGCAATGTGTTGACTGCAGGTATATGGTGTCACATACCAATTCTACTGTAAATATTCAATGTTTCTTATTCATATCTATTTCTGTATATAGTTAAGTGCTTTGTCCTGGCCCAGCTCTATAGAGAAAAGAGGGAACTGCTCCCTGCTGGCAGGCCCCTCTCACAGCACTCTGCCTGACCACCCCATCCCTTCCACTTGTGGACAGGGCACACCCCTAGGTGTACTCAGCCTACACAGATCATGCTGAACCAAAAAAACAAAACAAAACAAAACAAAACCCACAACCCATTAGTTCTTGACCAATTTTTCATCCTCTACACTTGTCAGATATTCTGACTATTGCCAATAAACTCTTCAAGATCATGAAGATTTCTTTCACTTTTCCATTTTGATTTCCTTTGTGCTTCTTTACATGTTATACCAGTTAGCTAAAATAAATATTTTAATGTTTCCTTCTTAGCTTTCTCCTTCTTTGGTGGAACATTCATGTTTTGCTTCATATGTCCTTATTTTTTGGATAAAACCAGAAAAAACCATAATGGTTTGCTATGAAAGGAATTTTACTTTTCATGGCATTATATTATCTTCTGAGCAGGGTGTACTTCATCTTGTTTTGTGTCAATTATACCTGATAAACAGTCTTTGGTTTTTTAATATTTTTCCTTTCATTGTGATCTATTATCATCACATAAACATCTATTTTGTCAGCCTGAGGTCTAATTCTTGATCAATTTTTTGATTTCATTGAAGAATTTTTATAAAAGATGATAGTATAAAATCCAGAATGGACTGAAACTGGCCTCTTACTTCATATACAAAGTGCTCTTGATTCATTTTAGAAGAAGCACATTGTCCCAGGGACAACAAGCCAGATGATCTGGGAACCGTGCCTGCGGGACCCAGCAAAGACAAATACAACAAGAAAAATAAAAATGGTTACTTACCTGTAGGATAAATAATGCTGGAGGGGTGGAGGAGAGAGCCCGTGTGGTTTACAAGCCACACCTTTATTCAATTAATGCCAGCAGGTAACATTAGAGGGAATCACTAGCCGGCGGGAAGGCAGGTGGGTGCCGGTGAAGAAGCCAGGAGAGGAAGAGAGGCTGGTAGCATGCTGCGCTGGCGTGATCAAAGCCAACCCAGGCAGGGAGTGGCAGCAGAGGCTGTGGGAGCTCTCTGGACCAAAAAAAAAAAAAGTTGAATCCTGGACAGGGGAGAGAGCTTGGGGAAATGAGCTCCAAACACCGCTGAGGGAGCACGGCATTGGGAGCTCTGGTCAGCAGAGAGGCAGGGACGGAGACCAGGGGAGAGAGACTGTGAACGACCCTGAAGATTTAAAATCTCATCTGCCCAGTTACCCTCAGGTATTGGGCCATGAAGATGGGCTGGGGATGCAGAAGGAAGGGAGATGTCAGGGAAGCAATGTCGGGGAGGACCTTGCCAGGTACAGGCAGGAGAGCTGAGGGGATCAATTCCTACGACCCCAGAATTGCAGGTTTCTTCTTCTTTTTCTATTTTTTTATTCTTTTTTTTCATTGGCACAAGGGTGCCCGAATGGGCCTCAAGAGCAGAACCTGCCAGTAGCAGGGGACTCGGGACACAGGGCCAAGCTAATTCAATGTCTCACTCATGGGAAGTGAGGGTACAATAGCTTAGAGCCTTGAAGAGGTGATGAACCCCATAAACATCTGGCTGGCAATGTGATCGCTCCTGAGTGTCCTCTAGAGGCTACTCCCTCCACTGGTGTAACATTCAAAGTCATGGCAGGAGAGTTTGGGGGTGGTCCTTGAGGCAACCGACACCCACTTCAGGGGTTTCACAAAGCAATTGAATGCATCCCTCTTACAGTGCAGACTAAGGCTGCATGTGAGCGGGCATTTGAAGCCAGATGGGTGCAAAGTGGTGCATTGGCTGGGAAATTAATTGAAACCTTGGACCACCAAAGGCATCTCAACATGCAGCCTGCAGCCATGGCACCTCCATACATGCTGGGGCAGAATTTGCAAGTCCAACACAGATTCTTGATGCTCAGCAAGAAATGATGGAGTGGCAGGAAGATTGGTTACGGCATGGCTTGACGGCGTTCAAGATGCTGAAAATGACAAAAGAGGATGATCCGGAGGCCTACATTGAGGCTTTCAAGTGAAATGACATAATGACTGGCCTAGACAAGGGATACTGGACTAGTCAACTCAGGGCTCTCGTAGTCGGTAAAGCCCAGGCTGCATATCGAGCCCTTCTCAGGGACAAGCCCTGTGACTATGACCGGGTTAAGGCCACCATCCTTTACCAGTTGGAAATTAACCCAGAACACTATAGGCGATTATTCTAAGAAAGGAGCTGAGGAGAAACGGCCCTGACTCCTGTTGCAGCTACTACAATATCTCTTCAATAAATGAATTAACCTCACATCTTGTGATCGGGACATCCTAGCAGATCAGATACTGCTTGAGCAGTTCCTTAATGACCTGGAGGAGCACACACAGTGGTGGGCATGCCAACATTACGCCTGTAATTGCGAAGAAGCACTAAAGCTGGTGGAAGCTTTTGCAGCCTCCAAAGTCAGCTACAGTTGGGAGAGACGTAATCCCACCACCACTACGTGGAGTCCAAGAGAACTGGAGAAGAGGCAACCCACTTTCAGGTGCATGGCCCGAGAGGTGGCCTGCTTCCACTTTGGGAAGTTTGGCCACTTCTCCAAGGACTGTCAAGATGACACAGTGGAGCAATGGCACCCCAATAAGTTGACGAGGGGGCCAGTGGAGGGACAGAAAGAACAAGACCAGGCCAAACCCATGGATTGCAGTTGCGTCACTGGTGGAGAGAGTGCTGTATGTGAACAGCCAGTAGGTAAGGCTTGGATTGGAGATCGACCTGTTTAAGGCGTCCTGGATTCTGGGTGCGCCCAATCTTTGGTGAAGGCAGGTTTGGTCGTGAGGTGGAGCCAGTGAGGGTATCATGCCTTCATGGGGAAACCAGGCATGTTGACCATCAGTAGATACGCCTCAGGGTCATGGAATACCAAGGTAGATTGTTAGTGGGGGTAGTATCCCGCTTAGCCTGTGGCATGCTATTAGGACACAATTGGACACTATATATGATGCTCTTGAGAGGGTTTGTCATGCTGAGATGGTGGGTAGGAGCCTATGGAATAGGGAAGGCTGACTCGGAGAACTTGAGGACAGTGAGGAATCCACAGATGACGCAGATGTACTTGATTTGCACGATATAACCAGCAGTCATCAGTTCCATGAGGTGCAAAAAGAAGATGCTGAGCTTCAGGAGCTGCAGGCCTTGGTCCTGGATCCCTCAGCCACACAAGCGGTGAGACCAGGAGACACTCCTTGATTCGAGGTAAGGAACCAGCTTTTATCTCGTATTCAACCAACAAGACTACTATACAGATATCCTGGTGGTTTTTTTGGCCAGGATTGGGGAAGGATGTAGCCCGTCACTGTGCGGCATGCCCCAAATGCCAGAAGGCTAGGGAGGATCACCCAGCGAAGGCACCTCTTCAGCCTCTGCCTGTGATTGATGTACCCTTTTCAAGAGTAGCCATGGATGTAATTGGGCTGCTTCCTCATTCTAGCACCGGCCACCAGTACATATTGGTGTTCACTGACTACACTATTCGATATCCAGAGGCTGTACCCCTATGGGCAGTGACTGCCCACGAATTGCAGAGGAGCTTATAAAGAGAATAGCTAGGATGGGGATCCCCCAAGAAATCCTTATGGACCAGGGACACAACTTCATGTCAGAGGTATTATGAGTGGTATGCCGTACTCTACAAATAAAACATCTTCACACCTTGGTGTACCACCCACAGACAAATGGGTTGGTGGAACGACTTAACAGAACAATCAAAAGGATGTTACACCACTGCATAGGGGGGGGACCCTCGAAGATGGGATCTACTCCTCCCTCTGATCCTATTCATTCTGAGGGACACTCTCCAAGACACATTGATGTATTCCCCCTTTGAACTGGTGTTGGGCCACCACCCCAGAAGCCTACTACAAACATTGAGAGAGGATTGGGAACACAATACCAGGGAAACAAGAGACCCAGCCTCGTATCAACAGGAGTTTCAAAGAAGAATACAACTGGCCCAAAATTTAGACAAGGATAATTTGCAGGAAGCACAGCACTGCCAAAAGGAATGGTACGATGCCCATACCAAAGAACAAGAATTTGAACCAGGACAGAGGGTATTGGTGTTGCTACCTATGTCTTCAAGCAAATTATTGACACAATGGCAAGGCCCTTTTGAAGTGATCCTCTGGGTAGGCCCAGTAGATTATGAGGTGCACCGTCCTGGTCATCTTTGCGAAAAGCAAATATACCATGTTAATCTTCTATGCGAGTGGCACGGGCTGAAGGGGTGGGCTGCCTTTTCAGAAGCAGAAACAGAAGACTTGGGTCTGCAGGGCACAGCATTGGGAGCAGCCACGTTGAGAACAGAGGGTCAGATCTGGATGGGAGAAGAGCTATCTGCAACGCAAAAAATTGAAGTGAAAACCCTGGTCGCAGAATTCAGAGAGACATTCAAGGAAGAGCCTGGATGGGCCCGAGGGGCCTGCCATTCAATACAGAGGCCACCAGGGGCTATAGTATGGGCAAAGTGGCAGCCGGTGCCCCATCACCTCTCCTGTGAAATATGTAAGGAGATTAAAAAAATGATCGAACAAGGAATCATATGCCCATCCCAGAGCCCCTGGTGTAGACCACTAGTTCTGGTTCCTAAGCCTGATGACTCCTTGCAGATATGCATCGATTACCGATGGCTGAATGCTATAGCAGTTTTTGATGCATTTCCTATGCCCCATGTCACAGAGCTGGTAAAGCGCATTGAAAATGCCCAGTATATTTTGACCCAAGATCTAGCGCAGGTGTACTGGCAAATCCCAGTAGCACATAGGGACCGACACAAGACCACCTTTGGGACACGATGGGGATTATACAAATTTGTCCGCATGCCATTCAGTCTTCACGGGGCAGCCGCAACATTCCAGTACTTGATGGATCAAATGTTAGCCCCACACACTGAATATACCACTGCCTACATAGATGACATCATGGTATTCATGCAAATTTGGGCCCAACACAAAAGAGCCCTTCGAGCGGTACTCACCAAATTGAGGAAAACGGGCCAGAAAGCTAACCCAAAAAAGTGTGCGCTAGCCCAGAAACAAACTAAGTACTTAGGGTTTCTGCTCAGACAGGGCACAATAAGGCCTCTAGATGATAAGGCAAATTCCAGGCACCACAGACCAGCAAACAACTAAGATCCCTTTTAGGTCTAACCAATTACTATTGGTAGTTCGTTCCCCAGTTTGCTGAGCTAGCAGCACCCCTCTCAGAAGCATTATAAGGACAATGTGCGGGAGGGATAAAATGGACAGACCAAATGACACAGAATTTCAAGCTACTAAAGGAAGCCCTATGTGAAGATGTGGTAATACACGCTCCTGACTTCCATAAACCTTTTATATTATAGACTGATGTGTCAGAGACAGCTGTGCGGGCCATACTAACCCAAGAGGACGCCGAATGGAGAGACCAGTCGCCTACACCAGTAGGAAGTTGATGCCCATAGAAACATGGTATGCCACCGTCGAACGAGAATGCTTGGCTATCCGCTGGGCAGTAGAGCACTTCAGGTATTACCTGATGGGGAGAGAGTTTACACTAGAAATGGATCATGCCCCCTTAAAATGGTTAGGCATGACCAAAACTGACAGCGCCCGCATCATGAGATGAGCCCTTGCACTCCAACCATTCAAATTCTGCATATTACATTGACCCGGAAAAATAACATAACAGCAGATTTTCTATCCAGATGCGGTGACAACCCCAGATATGGCAGCGACAAACAAAAGTCAGGAGGAATATCCAATTTAACGGGTAGGATCCCAACACAAGAATTTAAAACACTCCAAAGCAGCTAAATGGGGGGAGGGAGGGGGGTGTCCCAGGGACAACAAGCCAGACAATCTGGGAACTGCGCCCACAGGACCCAGCAAAGACAAATACAACAAGAAAAATAAAAATGGTTACTTACCTGTAGGAGAAATAATGCTGGAGGGGTGGAGGAGAGAGCCTGCACAGTTTACAAGCCACGCCTTTATTCAAATAAGGCCGGCAGATGACATTAGAGGGAATCACCAGCCAGCGGAAGCACCAGCCAGCAGGAAGAAAGGCGGGTGCCAGCAAAGAAGCCAGGAGGGGGAGAGAGGTGGTGGAGGCTCCTCATGCTGGTAGCACACTGCGCTGGCGTGATCAAAGCCAACCCAAGCAGGGAGTGGCAGCGGAGGCTGCAGGAGCTCCCTGGACCAAAAAAATAAAAAAATTGAACCCTGGACAGGGGAGAGAGCTTGGGGCAATGAGCTCCAAACACCGCCGAGGGACCATGGAATTGAAAGCTCTGGCCGGCGGAGAAGCAGGGATGGAAACCCGGGGAGAGAGACTGCGACTGACCCTGAGGATTTAAAATCTCATCTGCCCAGTTACCCTCAGGTATTGGGCCATGAAGATGGGCTGGGGATGCAGAAGGAAGGGAGACATCAGGGGAGCGATGTCAGGGAGAACCTTGCTGGGTCCAGGTGGGAGAGCTGAGGGGATTGACTCCTATGACTCCAGAATTGTGGGTTTCTTCTTCTTTTTCTCTTTTTTTATTCTTTTTTTTATTCATTGGCACAAGGGTGCCCGAATGGGCCTCAAGAGCAGAACCTGCCAGTAGCAGGGGACTCGGGACACAGGGGCCAGGCTAATTCAACATCTCACTCATTGGAAGTGAGGGGACAATAGCTTAGAGCCTTGAAGAGGTGACGAACCCCATAAACATCTGGCTGGCGATGTGATCACTCCTGAGTGCCCTCTAGAGGCTGCTCCCCCACTGCTGTAACATTCAAAGTTGTGGCAGGCAAGTTTGGGGGTGGTCCTCAAGACAACTGACACTGACCTCAGGAGTTTCACGAAGCAGTCGAACATGTCCCCCTTACGGTGCAGACTAAGGCCGCACATGAGCGGGCATTTGAAGCCAAACGGGTGCATACTTCTTTGCAAAGGAGCTGGTAACCCAGTGTGTATGGGCCCCTGGAGAGTCTCCTAGCATAGAAGAGGGGGAACTATGCACAGTGCAGAATGGCCACTCTTACTCTGCTACCATCACTTGAACCCTTTATCACAGCACTAGTGGCCAAATATAGTCACAATGACTGAAGTAGTGGTATACTCCCCAAACCCCTGGCAGTTAGGGTGCCTTGTTCTGACAGTGGGCATGAAGACATGACTTAGGTCAGCCCTGAAGCTTTTCTAAAGTACTCTCAGGGCAAGGTGGTGCCTGGAACAAAAAAGGAGCAACAAAAATGACCTGCCAATACATTTCCTACCCACCCCGAGCTGTACCAAGAGCAGCTTGCTTGCAGCTGAGGCTCTGTTCCAAGGAATTTGAAGATTTCCTTTAAATAGAAGATGATGTTTCCTTTTCTATCTATTGTCTGTGGATGGAACATAATTTTAACAAATTATTATTCAAGCTCATTCAATGAATAGTGCATCTAAACAAATTCTAGTGCATGGGTTGTTTGGAAATTGTTCATAGACTGTGTTTGATAATCAGAATTCAGATGCATTTTCTCTGTTCCTTAATTGACTGGGTCCAACCTTTACAAACTGCTTTCTGCTTTAACTCGGAACTAATTATTTTGTCACAAAACAGTTTTTTTGTTTTGATTAAATACAATTTTGGATGCTGGCCTGAAATGTGTTCTCTGCAAACAGTCACACAAACAAAACTTTGGGAGTATAAACATCCAAGAAAACTGAATTTAAAAAGGCCACTGAAAAGAGCCCTGCTTAAAAGGTGGCAGAGGCTGAAAATGAAACAGAGGTTGATCCATACTTTTGTTTCTATTTATTCATTTCTAAATAATAAACCCTGTCCTTCAAGCTGTAACATTAATAATTGAAACACTCAGCGGTTTACTGAGCCTTTTTTCAAGTACTGAGAAATAACTGCTCGCCCCACTTATGACAGGTTACTTTTTAAAAGAAAATAGACAAAGTATCTGGCTCAGTTGGAGGCAGTAGTGTCCAAACATACGGTGTTTTTGCATATTGGCTTGATTTATATACCTTTTCCCACAAAATGACTCTATTGCTTGTACAATGAATAAACAAGGTCTCTGGCATTTTCATCCCATTTATAACAACAGTTATCAGACAAAGGCAAGTACCAAACAATCACAGCCAACATGATTACTATATAATTACTGAAGAGCTACCATACAGATTTCAGAATTCCTTTCTTAGAAAAGTATGATTTAAACAAACAAATGCTGACTAATCAGTACTAATTAATCTAAAAATGAGCACAAGCTCTCAACCTTTATTAATAAACTGATATATTCTGTTGCTGAATTCAACCTAACAAGCCTTTTGTTTTCCTTGCATCTGTCATTCTACAGTTTTGATGAGTAAAAATATTCCAGATTAAGTAATGAAAATATTAAGAGGTTTGTTGTTGTTTTTGTTGGGGCTGGGAAATAGTCAAATTTATGAGTAGAAGACAGAGCTACAATTGTTACATGATATCCAGGCTACAGACCTTGAAAATTGAAATGGCTCGTATAATTAAAATTAAACTTGACACTTGTTCACTGCTGTAATGGAAAAAGACTATGAATACAAAAGCTATCCAGAAAAGAGAATAAAGAATTGCCAATCGTACAGCAGCAACAGTTAACTGAAAGCCAGAAAGGCCCACCCAAAGAGAGATTTTGCAAGGGGAAGAATGACTCACAGGTTAGCTATACAACTTGAATCTGCATACTGGCCCAAGAGAGACAGTGGGTAATTTTGAGAGACTTGAAAAACTAGCTTGAAGACACAGCAGTAATGCTGTTTCAAAAGTTAAATTGAAACACAGGTATTAGTGTTTTAGATATGTATATTGAATGCTACAGGAGGCAAAAGGATGCACAATGTATCTTAAACTAATGGCCTCAGCTGTGGCTATTGAAGTACTGAACAGAATCCAGCTCAAAAAGTGGCAAAGGCTGAAAATGAAACAAATGCATCTCTCCATCCTGTGTTGCTTGCTATTTGTTCATTTCTAAATATCGTATTTACTAGAATATAAGGTGACCCTAACTATTAGATGAACCCCCAGTAATTATATTCTATATATGTAAATTATAAATGTATATTTCCAGACATAGAGCCTAACTTTTAAAGGGTTGCCTTGAATCCATGGCCCAACACTGCTACAGCATGGAAAGCAGTGCCTGGGGGGGAGGGGGGGGAAGAGAGAGGCTCAGTTTGTCCCATCCACTACTCCCCCCTGCAACCTTCCTGTCCCTCTGCCATCTGCACCCCACCTGCACCCTCAGCTCCTCACAGCCTCTGCCCCTCCCCTCATTCCCCAGTTTCTACCTCTTGCCTGACCCCCAACTCTTCAGTCTCTCCCTCTTCCCTTCTGCCCTCTCCACTTCACCCCTTATTACTAAATGCTGCTCAGGCTGCCCTGTCCCAGAGCTAGAGGTGTAAGAAATCCCATTTTTTTCTGGAAAAATACAGAAATTTTGAGAAAAATTGAAATATATGAATCCTTATTTTCATAGTACCCTTTATAGATCTAAATTCACTTTGCTACTCTAAAAACATAAAATGTATTACGTATAACTTGGTTTGCTCATAAAATTATCATGCTTGGTATATTTATTAAATTTAAATGTATAGTTTATTCAGACAATAATTACAAATTTACTAATTGAATTTATTTTTAAAATGTTTTTAGTTTTTGTTACAAATGGATCTACAAGCTTCTGAACTCTAAGGAACCTAGCATCTCTTAGCTTTCGCCAGTTTATGAGAAGCAGGCAAAAATTAAAGTTGAAAATAGAAGAAACCATCAACACTATAGTAAAACAAAGGAAGTTATTATGTATTCTGGACTTAGTCTCCTCCACAGTGTCAAGCAGATACAGAAAGCACTAATTTTTAGAAAAAGAACTAAGAAAAAAAAAAAGAACCCCCCCGACTCATTGAATACAAATTTTGCTACATGAAACTTTGTCTAATTGGCCTAATTTTCTGAGCTATTGCTATCAGCAGTTTCTGCTTCTTCTGATCCTTCACTTTTATCAGCTTCATGGACTCCTGAAAACTGAAGGTTTGCCTGGATTGAGACAAGCTTCTCTACTCCTTCACATGTTAGTTTATTTCTTGGTTTGGTGTGACTATTTCCAAACATAAATGAGTTTCTTTCACACATTGCAGAAGATGGAGGAATCTGAAGCAGGTAAGAAGCAAGAGGAGTCAGAGGCTGTGTTGTGCAAAGGCATTGCCACCATGTTGCAGGAGGGATATGTTTGGCAGAGTCCTAGACTGCATTCCTGGACCAAATACCCGAAGATGTTCTGTATTCTGCAACATTTGAAAGTACCTTTCCAACATCAAGTCCTAAATGTGTTGCTTGCTTTGTAATCCAGTCAAATGCAGTAGCAGTGCTATCATCACTAACATTTCTACCTTTGAATCTTGGATCCAAGAGATTTGCAGCAGCATGAATTGATTGGCAATAAAATTATTACCATCTGTTAATAAAATCTTTCACTTTTCTTTCTTATGTACTTGTAAACAGAGATACACTTAGATTCTCAAAAACCATTGATTTTATCTCGGCCATTTGGTAAGCAATGTCTGACAAAAGTGCACAGTGTGATTCAGATGCAGTGATTGCTGAAGAAATTTGCTTTAGAATCTTCAGGGAGTTCTGCAGCTGAACCCAGAAGACATCCTCATCAGGTACAGTGTTCCTTACACTTCTGGGTACTTTAAGCTCCCCAGTTATTACTGTTTCTTGAAGAGCTTCTTTGTTTTTTAGTAAACTTTCAAATGAGAACACCACTCCACCTCATCTATTTTTACTACTGAGTTTGGGGGTTACTATTTTATTCTTTGCATTCTTTTCTTCCTGTTTCTTCTTAAAGACTGCAGCTATATTATGAGTAGCTTTTACATGTTTTGTAACTTCTTTTGCTCTTCTATAGATCTTTTGCAGAGTGTCCAACTTCATGATGTCATTAAAAAGCAAGTTGAGCCCATGGGATGCACATCCTATTGCAGTAATTTGTGAATATTTATCCATTATGATCTCCCATGCTGCTTTCATATTACTTGCATTCTCAGTCAACAAAGCAAACATTTTGCCATTTCCAATTTTCTGTAGGACTTCACATATTTTATTACTGATATACTCTACAGTATGCCTGTTCTCCCCTGTTTGAATGCTTCTGCAAAAAACTGGTTGAGGTGTTGTTATCACAAAGTTTACGATTCCTTCTCCCCGCAGTTTTGTCCACCCATCTGTAAGTACTGCAAGACACAGTGCTTCATTGATTTTTTTCCTTGCACAGATGTTCATATTCTGACTCTAAAAGAGGCTTGCTCAAAGAATGTCTGCTGGGCAAATGTTATGATGGTCTTAGTAATTTAAAAGCTTCCTGCCAGTATGCATTTTCAGTTATTGAAAATGGCATCCCAGAAGCATATATTACTCTTGCAAGAGCTTGGTTAATTTTTTCCTGATCTTCAGGTGTCATCTTGTCTACAAATAAGGATATTGAGAGTCTTTTGTATACAGTTGGTTGCAATATTTGGTTACTTTAGGATGTTGATTGGGCAACCCTTTGTGTTGCTGATATTATAGGAGAAGAAGAAGAACCACTACCAGCAGCAGTAGGAGGACTTCTGGATTGAGAATATTGGAAAAAGCTACTTGTACTTTCATCATCACGATCTACCTCCTCCTCACTTATACCCATGGAGGATTTTTTAAATGTCTGTAGGACAGTTCTTACATACAAGGATGTGTTTGGTCATCCTAGTTGCATTTGGAAATGCATATTTCATTTGACAGTATTTGTAAATCACATTTTTTTTTTCAGAATAACTCACAGTGTGGAAATGCTTCCATATGCTAGAAGTTGGTTGCACCATTTTGCTGAGGTAGAAAAAAGAAAAATGCAATTTAGCAGCTAGGTTGCATATATGAACACTAAGCTACAGCATGTACAAATTTAGTAATGGATGGAAGAGAGGCCTACTCAGAGTTAACTGTGAACAACTTCCCTGCCCTGCAGGCCTCACTTCACTGCTAAGGTTGGGTGATTTGTCACAGAACATCAGATTAGTAGGAATTCAATTATGAATTACATAGGTTATGAAAATATACTAATGCAACTAAAATATATTTTAATATACTGAATTCAGAGAAATTTAAACTATTACCTTTCAATAAACAAGTATACATTCTTTCAGCCCCTTTGTGCTGCTTCTGTACTTTTGTGGATCTAAAGGTGATGGGGCCAGGAGGGAGGCAGGATCCTTCTAACTCCAAAACCTTTAGACTTGCTCTGTCACCTCTCCTGAAGTTTTTGAGCAAGCAGGGCAATAAGCTCCTTGTTTCTATTCTCTACAGGAACGAATGGATGCTGCTGCCGGTGTTCACTCCCAGTCCTTTGAGGC
Organism: Alligator sinensis; assembly: GCF_000455745.1. NCBI lineage: Eukaryota > Metazoa > Chordata > Crocodylia > Alligatoridae > Alligator > Alligator sinensis. Next base: position 2,557,135 of record NW_005841903.1, read on the forward strand.
CTAGTCAGGAGGACAGGAGCAGATCCACCAACCTCTTGATCAAAAGTCAACAACAGAAGAAGTCCACAAGCAAAGAAGTCACTGAATTCTTCTTCCTTCTCCTGTGAAAATGGCAGTTCCCCCTGGGGGCAGAAATGCACCTTGCTCTTGCATTTGAGAGTTGTACTGTACTGTTTGTCCTCAGTGTACAAGAATTGTAATGATCTGATACTGTAGATAGTTTTACATAAAAGTCTTCCTATTACATAGTTTTTAGAAAATATTCTTGGGGAGTAAAGGGTAGCAATATATAAACACCTTGTGTTAAAAATTTTATTAATCATTCTAAAGGAAAATATTTCATAAGAGCTTTTTTAAACTTTTCCAAAATTTTTCAATTTTTTCAAAAAATAAAGTCCTCAGACGAAAAAGGGAAAAAATGTTTTTTTTCCGAATGTTTCTGTTTTTTTATGGGACTTCACATCTCTATCCAGAGCATAGCATGTGGAAGCTCAGTCCTTGCTTGGCCATACAGCAGTGTCAACATTTCTGTTTGGCTGGGCCTGGAAAGGAGTTTCCACGTAAAACTCCTTCCAGCCTGAGCTGGAGCCGAGCTGCATCTGACAGTAAGGGAGGGAGAGGGGCAGGGTGGAAGCTGCAGGGGGAAATGGAGAGGGGAGCAGGCAGCTGCTGAGACTTTGGGTTTGGCCCTGACCTAGGCTCAGAGACAGAGTCAGACCTCCAGCAGCTGCCTGCTGTCTCCTCTGCTTTGCATGAAAATGTAAAGACAAGGGGCTCCTCCCCTCCTCCATGCTGATGGGAGGGGAGGGGAAATCTCTTCTTATATTTGAGTAAATATGGTAATAAAATCTGTCCCTCAAGCTGTGAGTTTAATAACTAAAAATCTCAGTGATCACATTTATGTTTTACACTGTAGCACAAAGGAAGAGGTTTATGAGCCTCTTTTCAAGTACTGAGAAAAACCTGCTCACTACATTTGTGACAGATATTTTGTAAAAGTTAGTAGGCAAAGTACCTGGCTCAGTTGGAGGGAGTAGTGTTTAAACATACTGTGTTTTTGTATACTGACTGTGTACTGAGGGAACAGAACTGGTTAGTTAAGTATCATGTCACAAAGTCAGTGTCCAGAATTCAGCATAATACTTCCAAAATTACTGGGACAATGCAGTTTGTTATAGACTTTCAGAAGCTAGGATGTGGCATCTGCTACCCTTGAGGTTTGTGCTAGCTTGACAGCTGGCTGACAGATGCAAGCTCATGACACTGGCCCTGCTTTATCTCGTCTCAGCTTTTGTTGGGAATCTGGAATGACTGTTATTACAACAATTATATTAGAACAATTATATTATGAAAGTCTTTTACTATCCCTTATGCCAGGCATAGAGAAGTTTGTATTCTCATGCTTTCTGTACCCTTTGCATATCTGCACAGCTGTTCAAAATCAAATTTTAATCAGAACCAATTTAAAATTTTCAACTAGAGGAGGAAAATATTTGGTTTCACTAAAATAGTTTTACTAGAGTTTTACTGTCACATTTTTTTCTTTACCAAAAATATTACGTTCCCCTCTGTGCCTTGTCCACAGATTATTTGCTTTAGAGTGTTACAATTGAAATGCACCAAATCTATAGTCAAGCTGAAGATCAAACCTTTAATTATGTTAGCTTGAAAATCAAGCCTTTAATTGCATTTAATCCTGTTGTATCAGCCACAGTGGTGGCCTTCACACATGCACACACATACACATCCTGTCCACGTCATCCTGGCCAAACTCTGTCTTCAGAGTGCGTACACTGTCGCCACTGAGATCAGTAGAAGCAGCATAGAATCAAAAAATCAGAGAAAATCAGGGCTGGCATGGACCTCAGGGGGCCATCTAGTCCAACCCTATACCCAAGGCAAGATCATCACTTTAAACCACCCCAGCCAACTTGCACTTAAAAACTTCTGGGCTGGGGACAGACGTTACACATAAACCAGTTTAAAGGTGTGTATAGATGAAACAGGGGCCCTGAATTGAAGCAGTGGGTTTTAAAAAACATCGCTTCAATTTAGGGCTGATTAAACCCCCATGTCATGCACATACCCTGCTGACTTACCTGCCTTTCTGGTGGTGAGGAGGAAAGGGCAAGCTGACGGTGGGTGGAGTGGTGCCTGGGCTGTGGGGGGTGGGCTCTTGTTTCCCTCCAAGTCATTTAAGGCACATCAACAGGTAGCTGGTAATGTCCCTCTGTTGTTTTCTTAATGGGGTGATAAACATTGAGTTAGAGGTGATAAACACTGTATCAATTCCCTGCTGGTCTGGTCAGGAGAGGGGGAACCCCTCCCTAATGAGAGCATCCTGCCAGGGCCTGGCCACTCCCCCTTCAGCTCGGCAATGTGGAAGAGTAGGGAGGGCTGCTTTAGCACCCTCCACCCCCCACCCCAACTTCTAGCCTGAGACACTGAAGGCATATGCCCGCATTTTTCCAGTCCAGGGGGGATGTCTGAACAGTAACAAACTGGTTTAGCCTACCTAGGTTAGACTAACCTGCAAAGATTGAATCAATTCAGGCTCAGGCTTTTTGAATCTCTGTCCCTAGCCCCAATTACTGAAATTTCACAATCTTCCGAGATAATCTGTTCCAACGCTTTATCATCCTCATAATTAGAAAGTTCTTCCTAATATCCAATTTAAGCACTTTATTTCTAGTTCTGTTCACTGTGGGTAGAGAAAATAATTGATCGTATTTTATATTTTAAGACTGTTATCAAATCAAACCCACCCCCAGTGTTCTTTTTTACACATTAAATTTCATTTCTTCCAACCTTGCTTCCTGTTATGCTTTGTAGAATTTTAATTATTTTTGGCACTCTCTTTGGAACTCTTTCCAATCGTTCTATATCTTTCTTGAAGTGTGGTGCCCCAAATTGGAAATCAAATGGAAGAATAACTTATTGTGCCTTACATATGGCAATCTTGTTAATACTGGCCAGAATGGCTTTTTTTTGAACAACCACAGGCTGTTGCCTCATTTACAGCTTGTACTGTGCACATCCTTTTCTGCAGTACTGCAGCCTAGCAATTCATTCCCGAATTTATATTTCTTCATTTGATCATCCCATCCTACTTTGCACTTATCTTTACTGAATTTCAACATATTAATTTCAGAGTATTTCTTAAATTTGTTAGAATGATTTCAAATCTTAAACCAAAGTATATGCTATCCTGCTCAGTTTGGTGTCTTCTACAAATTTACTAGGTGTGTATACAATTTTATCCTCCAAGTCAATACTGAAAATATTAAATATTACAGGCCTCAGGACAGACCCCTGTCTGTATCTGATGGCAAATACATACACATGTCCAATTCTTTCACATGGTTGTACTGATATAAATTGGTGCAAAATCTATTTATCAGTTTTAAAGCAAATTGGTATAAAATTTGGGTGACAGAAGACTCAAGCCAATATATATTACAGTAATACATATATGAAATGCATAAATGTAATAATCTAACTTTTGGGGAAGAAAGTCTCAGTTAAGAAGTAAAGTAATTATAGAGCTTTGTACTTCAAAGAAAAGTTGTCTCAGTCTATGAACAATGAAGTCAGGCAGCAATTTATAACAAAGTTTTTGCAAAGCACTTTTTGGCTTTGACTTTGGATGGAGTGTTGACAAACCAAAGTGTTTAAGATGAGAAGTGGCTGAGCCTGTCACAGGAGATAACAGGGATCAACCTAGGAAGGGCTTATCAATGCTGGATATTACATCGTGTTGTACCACATGTTATCCAGCACAATTTAAAGACAACTTAGCATTCAATGTTGTTTTTAAAATGATATCAGCTGTTATGGTTAGATTGCATCCTAAGGTTAATCATGTCCAAATGACATAGTTTTTTAAACATAACAATCCTTGGGCTCAGGGAGCCTGGTCCAAGGTGCTGGAAATCCAGTACATCAGAGCACTTGATTAATTGAGTCTGCTAGAGCACAGAAATTGACACAATCTGGCAGCATTCTGCATCACGTGTATCAGTGTCCCTGTGCTGAAAAAATGGCAGTGGGGCACTTTGAAATAAAGCAATTTTGATGAGCTTTAGTTCAAAGCACCCTGCCACCATTTTTTCAGTGAGGGGATGTACAGGGATGCTGATACATGAGATGCCCAGGTACTTTTAATTAGTGTGCTTTGCTAATTAAAGCATCCAGTGCTGCATCTCAAAGTACATGTAAAAATGCCCCTTGCCTACAAAACCACGACTGAGATTAAGTGTCCAGCTTCCTTAAGGCACTTTGAAAATCCTAGAGCCTCAGTACATACCAGGTATTCTAACATAATGGGATTGTTTAACATAGAAAAACCCAAAAGGTGTTCCTAATCTTTGAGGTGAACCCAGTCTTTGACACCTGGAAAACATGCTTAGGATAGATCAGAAGATTCTTAATATGTAGGTGTAGAAAAATAATCCTCTTGAGAGTAAAACCATTTGTCTAATTTGGCTAAAAATTCAGTTTAATAATTTTGGAAAATTATTTACATTGTCTAACAAGGATACTCAGAACACCAGGTCAACATTTGACTCTGCCTTATGTGTAGCTGCCCACTTCTTAAGCTCTAAATTTCCTAACTACTATGATTATGGATTTACATTATTTATTTAATGTGAACATACTTTATAATCAAATCTGGGAAAAAAAAGGATTAAGGAAATATATTTGGTCACTGTGCCTACCGTGTTTTGATTTGATTGTTCCTGGTAATGACCTCCCATCAGCTTCTTCACTTTGTCACGTAGAGCGTTTGATACACAATATAGATAATCAGGTCATAGAGCAGCAGGTGATAAAAAAGAGATGCTAAATATATATGCATGCCATGCAAGACAGAATATTTTAAAATAAGGTGTCAGAGTATTAATAGAAAGGAAAGCATTGACCTTATATCCTGGTGCTATACTATCAAGTGAGAGAAGCTACAAGAAAGTGGAAAAGCTACACTGAGTATAATTGAGTATCATCTAAAACTAGCAGCCAGGAATGCTGTCACAAAATTTTACAGCATTGGTAAGCAAATAACAAGTGCATACTAGGATGAGTAAATTCTAAGAGCCATAGCAAGCTGCATTTAGAACCATTTAGTAGCTCTCATGAGCTGGTTCCTAGGATTACCCTAGCTGAATGGCAAGTAGGCGGTGCATAACCCTGGAACTAGCTCTTTTTTCTTGTAAAAGTTCATGTAACTCTGTGCAAATGGGTGTTCTGTTGTAAGTATTATGTATGTATAAGTACATGGGTTAATGGTTTAAGGGAGCTGTCAGCAACTTTTCTTAGACTGTGGGCTGGAGAGACCCAGTTCAAGTCTGAAGCAGGCAGATGGGTGGATGCTAGGACCCAACTGCCACTGCTGCTTTTCTCTGCAGTAGAACAGGAAAACAAACTGCTGCCAAAGCCCTCTGTAACTGAATACCGCTGAAGCTCCACGACTGTGGGCTGGACCAAATGGCTCTCCAGATCCAGCCTGTAGATTGCTAACCCCTATGTGGCACTATATAAAAGCTCATCTGGCCAAAGGTTTCTTAACACCTTGGTGGGTGACACCTGATATTCTGTCTCTCCTATTATATAAATTAGCACCTTTCACTCCTTACAGCAGCAGAGCTCCTTAAGTATGATATATCTGAATGATTCCTTAGTGAGAATAAGTGTGTAATTGTCCATGGGACAACTTATTGTAACAGTGTTCATTAGGACCCTGGATTCAGGAAAGTGCTTTAAAAAGCATGTGCTTAAATCTTACTAGTCTGGGTGCTTAAAATTGAGCACCTGTTTATGTCCTTTGCTGACTACAAACACATTCCTTAAGTGGGGCCAAGATGCACAACTAACTAAACAAGGGTCCTGGAGTTGGGAACTGGGAACAGATCTTCCCAATATATAGGCAAGCAACTGCTTGTTCTTGAGCGCTACCAGATCTAGGAAGCAGCCAAGTTAACTGGAAGTGTTTTTAGATGAGGGGAAGAACACGTTGTCCACTTGAAACTACAAATGTGTTGCTTCTGGGGAGGAAAAATATAATGACTTAAACTGCCAGTTGGCCAAGACACAGAAGGTAAGTATCTTACCATACAGCAAGAAATATTTTGGGATCTTTCATTAATTATGCCTGACTTATTGATAATTTATCAGACAACATCTCCTAAAACGGCCTTTAAATTCAAGCTCATGCACAATATTGAAACTAACTTTAAGAAAAAAGCAATGTTCATGCAATCTCTAAGAAAAATCTTGTTACCTGAATATTCTGTCATCTCCCACCCAAGTAAATGGCCATATCTGGACATTATTAAACATAAAAGATACTGAAAGTTAACAGCTCAGGGTAGCATGAATAGAAGCCATATACATGGATATTAGAAGTAGAGCTGGAGCATTTGTTTTTATCTAAGAAAGGCTGACTCAACAGCAATATCTATGTTGGAGTCCAGTCTTGCTTTTATCCAATGTTAAAGTTGAATTTATCAGGCTGAGATAAGGTCAAAATGAACAGTGAATGGTCACAAAAGCAGTCAGTGATTTAACTTAAAATGCATTTCTGAATTCTCTGGAGAGCAAACTTTCTCATTTGTAATTGTAAAGAGTAAGAATAGACAGCTTGAAAATGGAGTAACATGAGGCCAGCCAAACTTAGCAGCAGTACTTACCAGACTGCACCATGTGCCAATGCATTATGATGTTTAAAATGTATGTAGTTCTAATGCCTTTACTTCTGCATATCAGCTTTGTCAACTTCCATTATTTTAACATTAAGATTATATTTGACAAATGCACAACGACTATGAAATTTTTACTTTATATAACAAAAGTTGGACTTGACTTATTTATGGGAAGCACATCTCAAGAGTTCAAGAAGTAGAATGGTGACAGGAATGTATTATTTATTTGGATTTTAATATGGGTCCTTTTACAACTGTAGGTGCCAAAAAAATATTAACAAATCAGGGGATTCTCAGTAAAAAATAGGCCTGGTTCCAATGCAAGTAACTTGTATAACAACATTGAAGTTGGTAAAATGATACTAGTGGTAAGTTTGTCTGAGAAGGGAGTTTCTCAAGAATACTCCCAGCCAGACCAGATGATCACCAAAATGGACTGTAATAACACAGTATATTAATGGCTACATACATACATACATCTACATTCATAAATACATACATACTTATGCATATATGCATACATACATTCATACATGCTTCCACCCAAGTCCAGGTTTGGCACTCTGGGAACTGCAGCTTTCAGGTTCCTTCCAGTGATGGCCAGGTCAGGGAGTGCTTGTTGTGTGAGTGGTGCCTCCTGGTGGTGTCTCTCAGGGAACAGGAAAGAGAGCTAGAGGAGGAGGTGGCAAGGCTCTGAAGTATCCTCTGCCATGAGGTTAATTGACCTGATGCTGAAGGAGACCTCTGGGACAGTGGAGGAAGAAATGCCAGATGCAGTGCTAGAGAAGAGAGAGGAGATGGACATCCAAGAGGGTGGAAGCTGGAGGCTTGTGACTTCCAGCACCAAGCCAAGATCTTCACCTCCATCTGAAGTCATTCATCTGGAGGACAGATATGCAGCCCTAGCAGCAGAAAGGGAGGAGCACATTCCATTGGTGGAGACTCCCTTCTGCAGGGGACAGACGGAGCCATCTGTCCATCTTACCTGTTGTCTTGGGAGGTCTGCTGCTTGCCTGGAGCTCAGATCCGAGATGTCATGGAGGGACTACCAAGGTGCATCTGGCCCTTGGACTACTACCCCATGCTGCTCATCCATGTGGGCACACATGATACTGCCAGGGGAGACCCTGAGCATATCAAGAGTGACTACAGGGCTCTGAGTGCAAGGGTTCAGGTTGTCTCCTCATTGATCCTTCTGGTCAAGGGAAAGGGGCCGGGCAGGAGCAGGTGCATCCTGCAGATCAACACCTGGCTGCACAGGTGGTGTCACCAGCAGGTCTTTGGCTTCTTTGACCATGGGATGTTGTTCCAAGGAGAAGGATTGCTGGGAAGAGATGGGAAGATGAAGAAAGGAAAGAGCATCTTCACAGACAGGCTCATTAACCTAGTGAGGAGGGCTTTAAACTAAGTTTGCCAGGGGATGGAGACCAAAGCTCTGAGGTAAGTGGGAGAACTGGAGGAAGGGCAAGCAGGATGGGGTGACAGGGGAGGTGCTGTCATACTTCCTGAGAAATCAGGGCAATCAACTAGTTACCTCAGCTAGTTGCCTGTACACAACTGCAGGGAGCCTGGAAAACAAGCAGGAAGAATTGGAAGTCCCTGCACAATCATGGCACTATGACATGATTGGAATAAAAGAGACTTGGTGGGATAGCTCACAGAACTGAAGCACTGTCATGGATGGGTATGAACTATTTAGGATGGACAGGCAGTGGAGAAGAGGAGTAGGAGTTGCACTTTATGTAAGAGAGCCTTATGATTGCTCAGAGGTCCAGTATGAAACTGGAAATAGGCCTGTTGAGAGTTTCTGGCTTAGGGTGAGAGGGGAGCAAGAAAGGTGATGTCAGGGTGGTGGTCTGCTATAGACCACCAGACCAGGAGGAAGGGATGGATGAGGCTTTCTTCAAACAGCAAGCAAAAGTTTCCCGATCACAGGCCCTGGTTCTCGTAGGGGACTTCAATCACCCTGAAATGCTAGGAGGGCAATACACAGTGTGCAGACAATCCAAGAAGTTTTTGGAGAGTACTGGGGACAACTTCCTGGTGCAAGTGCTGGAGTGGCCAACTAGGGGCCATGCTCTTCTGGACCTGCTGCTCACAAACAGGGAAGAATTGGTGGGGAATGTAGTAGTGGATGGCAACTTGGGCAGCAGGGACCACGAGATTGAGTTCAGGATCCTGAGGAAAGGAAGGATGGAGAGCAGCAGAGTAAGGACCCTGGACCTCAGAAAAGCAGACTTCAACTCACTCAGGGAACTCATGGGCAGGATCCCTGGGAAGCCAGACTGAGGGGGAAAGGAGTCCAAGAGATCTGGCTGTACTGAAAAGAAGCCTTACTGAGAGTGCAGGAGCAAACCATCCTGATGTGCAGGAAGACTAGCAAGTATAGCAGAAGATCAGCTTGGCTTAGCAGGGAACTCTTCAGTAAACTGAGTCACAAAAAGGAAGTTTATAAGAAGTGGAAACTTGGGCAGATAACTAGGGAAAAATATAAGAGCATTACTCAGGCATGCAGGGATGAAGTCAGGAAGGCCAAAGTGCCATTGGAGTTGTAGCTAGCAAGGGACATGACAGATAACAAGAAGGGTTTCTACAAGTATGTTGGTAGCAAGAAGAGAATCAGGGAAAGTGTGGGTCCCTTACTGAATGGGAGAGACAACCTTGTGACAGAGGATGCAGAAAAGGCCTTTTGCACCTCAATCTTCACAGGCAAGTTCAGCTCCCAGGTTACTGCACTGGGCAGCACAGTTTGGGGAGGAGGTGAGCAGGTCTCAGTCCTGAAAGAACAGGTTAGGGACTACTTTGAAAAGCTAGATATGTACAAGTCCATGGGGCTGGATGGGATGCACCAGAGCATTCTGAGGGAGGCTGATATGACTGCAGAGCCATTGGCCATCATCTTTGAAAATGCATGGTGATCAGGAGAGGTCCTGGATGATTGGAAAAGGGCAAACATAGTGCCCATATTAAGAAAGGGAAGAAGGAGGATCCAGAGAACAGAAGACCAATCAACCTCATCTCAGTTCCTAGGAAAATCATGGAGCAGATCCTCAAGGAATTCATTTCTAAGAACTTGATGGAGAGAAAAGTGACTAGGAACAGTCAGCATAGATTCATCAGGGGCAAGTCATGCCTGACCAACCTGATTGCTTTCTATGATGAGGTGACTGGCTCTGTGGATGTGGTGTACCTTGATTTTAGCAAGAGTTTTAATAGAGTCTCTCACAGCATCCTCACAGGCAAGGTAAGGAAGTATGGGCTGGATGAATGGACTGTAAGGTGGATAGAAAACTGGCTGGAGCATCAAGCTCAGACAGTAGTAATCAATGGCTCGATATCTAGTTGGCAGCCGGTATCAAGTGGAATGCTTCAGGTGTTGGTCTTCAGGCTGGTTTTGCTCAGTGTCTTCATCAATGATCTGGAAGATGGCATACAGTGAACCCTCAGCAAGTTTGCAGATGACACCAAGTAGTAGATAAGCTGGGGGTTAGAGTTGGATTCAGAGTGACCTAAACACATTGGAGGACTGGGCCAAAAGGAATCTCATGAGGTCCAACAAGAAGAAGTGCAAAGTCCTGCAGTTAGCACAGAACAAGCCCATGTACCAGTACAGGCTGGGGGTGACTGGCTGGGGGGCAGCTCTGCATAAAAGGACCTGGGGGCTACAGTGTACAATAAGCTGAATATAAGCCAGCAGTGTGACCTTGTTACCAAGAAGGCTAATAGCATACTGTGCTGCATGGGTAGGTGTGTTGCCAGTAGGAGAAGGGAAGTGATTATTCCCCTCTATTCACCACGGTGAGGCCACATCTGGAGTATTGTGTTCAGTTTTGGGCACCCCAGTACAGAAAGGATTTGGATAAATTGAAGAGAGTCCAGCGGAGGGTGACAACAATGGTGAGGGGCCTGGGGGACATGACTTATGAGGAAAGACTGAGGGAACTGGGAATATTTACTCTGGAGAAGAGAAGACTGAGGGGAGATTTAATAGCAACCCCCAACTATCTGAAGGGGGGATTCAAAAGAGGATGGACCTAAACTAGTGCCTACTTCCAGGTTCTCTCAGGGGGTGCACAGTCAATCTCAGGGGGTGAACATGCACCTGCATACACCCCCTATGTGTTGCCAGTGTTCAAAACCCAGCTAGACAAATCTTTGGCTGGGATCATCTAGTTGGTCCCACTTTGAGCAGGGGTTGGACTAGATGACCTCCTGAGGTCCCTTTCATACCTAACTTTCAATGATTCTATGGCCTAGTGTGTCTTTCTGTGAAGTCATTGGCAACATTCATTTTTTATAACAACTGTGGTAGGATTGAACTCTATAGGGCTTATCCTCAAGTCCTGGCTCAGGCAAAATATCATATCTGGCTATAAACATCATTTAGTTAACACTAATTACTAATTATAGAAGCATGTAAAATGCACATGGCCCTAGTGAAGCATAGGAAAGGCTGTCCCTGTCCTGAAAAGCTGGCATTCCATGAAAGTGAGCAACACTGAATTATATGGGGTGAAATGCTGGTTCTGCCATACTCAAAAGAAGTTTTGCTATAAAGTACAGCCAGCATTCTTCCCATGGTCTATACATGTAAGTAATGCAAACTGTGAGTGCCTTTGTGACAAATGCTCCTACCCTATACAAACACTCATACTGGGAAGAAACTAAGCTATCCAGGGTTTTACCTTCCAAGATAGCCAAATCCCATCTCTGCCCACTTCCTCTTCCCCCAACCCAAAAGAAAATAGGTTATCAACAGCAGAAATAAATCTGAACCACATAGTCATCAAAGCTCTATGGAGTTCAATGAATGTGATCCCCCTCCACAAATTACCACCAAGAAGACCCTAGAGGTAGTGAAGCACTTCCCCTACCTCAGACAGTGAACAATGATGAAGAAATCCAGCATAAGTTCCTGTGCACAAGCGCCTCCTTTAGGAAATTGCTTTGGTGTGTCTTTATTCATTTCAGTCCCCAGGAAGACACTAAGATCCAGGTCTACAAAGCAGTTATCATCCCCCCCACTTTCCTCTATGGATCACAAAATATGGGTGAACTATAGTCACCATCTCAAGAGCCTGGTGAGATATCAGCAACGATGTCTCTGGAAAATCCTCCACATCAAATGGGAAAATTGCAGCACAAACACCAGCATCCTGTTGAAGCCAATGTTACCAGTACTGACTTTGTGATCCTCAAGTACTAACTTTGCTGGACTGGACATTGTGTGTGGATGCCTGATTCAACTCCCAAAACAAGTGCTCTGCTCCCACCTTATGCATTGCCTGAGAACTTGTGGTGGCCAGAGGAAATGCTACAAGGACAGGTTGAAGGCATACTTCAAGAAAACAGATTCCAACATCAAGAGCTGGGAAGAGCTAGCTGTTGACTGACTCCAATGGCACCACAACCTCAACAAAGCATTTTTAGGTAAACAGTCTTGCTCTCAAACCAGAGAAGACAGAACAGAGGAAGGAAAAGGAGAGAAATTCTGGCTTGCAGCATACGGCATTGTTAGGCTTGGGAGCAGCGAGAGACGTGCGAAAACCCGCTGCACCCCTGCTCCCCAGAAGCCCCCCAGAAACCCTCCAGCAGCCGCGAAGCCCCCGCCGACCCCCAGCATAGCCGGAGGTACGCGGGGCCGGAGAGGGGGCTAACCCCGTAGTGTGTGGGAGGAGGCGGCTGAGTGGAGCTGGCCAGGTCAAGCCCCGCCCAGGCCCCTACTTCGCCCCCCCCAGGGAGCCACGTGACTGGAGCTGCGCGAACAGGCTGCGCAAACAGGCGCGCTTCTCTGCCGGCGCATGAGTTAGCACGGAGTTCGCATGGGAGGGCCCAAAACCCTGCATCCGCACCCCCGAGGGTAGACAGTCCCAGCTGTAGCCAGCCTACCAGAGGCATGACATGGATGGGCACATGCCACATCCTGAGGGTTCCCTCGGGCTCCGCAGCCCCCCCGCAGCACCTCAGAGACAGCCACCCAGACGGAGCCCCTGGTTCTGGGCTCCATGCAGATGGAGCCCCTGGCTCTTGGCTGTGTGGGCTGCCTGTTGTGTGTGCCTGCCTGTCCCTTTTTCAGGCTCTGGGGCCTGGGAGCATGGTTACCTCCCCTTGTGGGGTCTGCTCCCTTTTGGGGTCTCTGGCATGCCAGCTGGAGGAGCTCCAGGCCACAGTCCAGAGACTGC
>NW_005841903.1:2572807-2591084 GCF_000455745.1 Alligator sinensis
CACTATGCAAGAAAGAGACTTGGGGGTCATCATTGACCACAAGATGAACATGAGCCTGCAGTGCAATGCTGCAGCTAGTAAAGCGACCAAAACGCTGGCTTGCATCCATAGATGCTTCTCAAGCAAATCCCGGGACGTCATTCTCCCCCTGTACTCGGCCTTAGTGAGGCCGCAGCTGGAGTACTGTGTCCAGTTTTGGGCTCCTCAATTCAAAAAGGATGTGGAGAAGCTTGAGAGAGTCCAGAGAAGAGCCACGTGCATGATCAGAGGTCAGGGAAGCAGACCCTACGATGACAGGCTGAGAGTTATGGGGCTATTTAGCCTGGAAAAGCGCAGGCTCAGGGGTGATCTGATGGCCACCTATAAGTTTATCAGGGGTGACCACCAGTATCTGGGGGAACATTTGTTCACCAGAGTGCCCCAAGGGATGACGACTAGGTCGAACGGTCATAAACTACTACAAGAACATTTCAGGCTGGACATAAGGAAGAATTTCTTTACTGTCCGAACCCCCAAGGTCTGGAACAGCCTGCCACCGGAGGTGGTTCAAGCACCTACATTGAACATCTTCAAGAGCAAACTGGATGCTTATCTTGCTGGGATCCTATGACCCCAGCTGACTTCCTGCCCTATGGGCAGGGGGCTGGACTCGATGATCTTCCAAGGTCCCTTCCAGCCCTAATGTCTATGAAATCTATGAAATACTCTGTCTAGCACAATGGCCAGAAACGCCTGCAGACGAGTCTGTGGCTCAAGGTTTGCACTCTTAGGTCACTTGAAGACCCAATGAGCCATTGTAGAGATCATCCTTGAATTGAGGGATTGCTGCTGCTGCTGCAGCTGGCACCATAAATGAATGAGGCATACAGATTCTATTACCATGACCCTTGGGAGTCTGTACACTTGATGCCTTGGCAGGCACCCAACGTCACCTGATTACTTAACTGTGCTTCCCATAGCTTGCTTTATGGCCATACCACCACTTCATAATGCAACCCACCCATGCTATAGGGGTGCTACTTGACAATAAAAGGTTGCATCCGAAGTTTATACTTCTGAGAACTTCTAGAAGACTGCACAAGAAAACCTTCCAGTTAGTTAAGGTTACCACGCCCACCCTGTTTTCCCTCATTTTTCCTGATCATGCTTCTCTAGGAAGACAGGGCCCACATGAATGCAGAGGCTGGCAGGACCTCAGAAGAAGTAAGGAATCACAGTTTACTGCTGCTATGCAATTATTCTCTCACGCTGGAATTATTAGCTCTTCCTTGCTAGGGTGGGAAGGGGTGGGGAAAGGGAACTGGGGATTGGCAGTGGAGGAGTTAGGTAAAATTGCCTTTTTCTTATCTATTGAGATAGTCAAGAAGATAAGACTTTCCTTGAATCTCTTTTTAAAGCAGCTACCCATCTGTACTACAGCTATATTGTTATTCCCACCAGAATGCTGTGAAACCTTTCAAATAAAACATTTAGAAGTGTAGATCTGGTAAATTTTATATTGTGGCTTATGAAACCTTTATTTAGGTCCCAACTTTTATTAAACTTCAGGGTTCTCCTATTGTCCCTAATGACATTATACTGCATCAAAAAAGGCATTTTTATGGGAAGCCATACTATTTCTTGAAACTTGGTAATACTAATGTTTAAATTCCAAGTCCTTTTACTGCTGATTAAACCTCTAAAGACTACAGCAGAATTTCCGCTTCATTTCTAGAAAAGAAAACCATCAGTTTGTACCAAAGAGATCACTTGAAGAATGTATGTAAGGTTACTGCATTTATGAATAAAGCAAAGCATTATCATTTTTAATAGGAATTAAACAGCTAGAGGGAGAAGTAGGGCAATGCTGTAATCAGTGCAAAGGAAAACAGTCTAACAATTTTAATTAACTGTATTTTAATAGCTTTAGTTATAATTGAATAATTTAAATACCAAGGGAAATAGTTAAATCTCCTAAAAGCCTTCTTTTTATTTACATTTTAAATACAGTTCATAGTGAAGGATGATAGTGTGAAGGCTAGAAGGAACAGGCCGGGAAGGGAGGAGTGGACCTTGCTCATTTCTACAGCTGCTGGACCAACTGGAAGTATTTATATGACCTTAATCACTACTTTGCCAGAGCTCCAGTCCAATCCTAATGAGTTTTCCACCCCTTCTCCCCTGCCACAGTAATATTATACAATCTTTGATACAATTGCCCTTGACTATTATAGCATAAGGTTCACAAGATAATAAATGTGAAGCAAGGATCATCTATCCAATTTTTTAACATATGCACCAGTGATGAAGATCACCACAGGAAACAGAATTGCAAGTTAATGTGCAGAGTTTAGTTTGGATGGATTGAAATAAGATGACGTGGTTTTCATTGTTACTGCATCCCTTCTGTACCAATACCACTCTAACTCTAGAGATAATTCATTTATGGGAGTGATACTGAGGACTGCTGCTGTGTAAGGTTAATAGATAATCTTCAGGCCTGGTTCTGCTTTCATTAGTTTTTCACCAGCTTAATTCCATTTATTTCTGCTATATTACACTGGTGTATGTGATATGGAAATGATACTCTCTTGCGTTTCTCATTTAACAAGCCATATTGCATATGTACAGTCTCTGAGAACAACACAGAGACAAAAGATACATAAACAAAAGTGAAAAAATAAAAAAGCAAATTTAAGTGTTACATTCTTTGCAAAAAACGCCCTTCTGATAGATGCAAACAAAAATCACACACCCTCATATTTAAGGTCAGATTCTGATGCCCCTATTCACACTTTGCTCCATGAATAATTGAGAGCATTGGTATTTCATACAGAGCAAAATATTACTTAACATGAGGTTTTAGGAAAGTGGTTGAAATTCAAATACTTTGATCCACACCTTCCTCCATGGGTTTTAATACTAATTCAAGCCTGGGACAGACCTACTTTGTAATTTTGGTTCAGATACAGCTGGAAATGCAATGGAAGAAGATTTTATTACAATACTATTATTATTGATTCTCTGCCTAGAATACTTTGGGTGCTTCATAGTCAAGGGAAATTGGCTTCTGCATCTCAAGGCACTTCTAATCTAAAAAGGCAAACCAGATTAAAAGGTCAGAGGGAGAATAAAAAGTAAAAACAAGATGATCAATCTGCTGCGGTTGGTATGTTTTATTATAAATCTCTGACAGTATTTTAACTTTCTAAACTCAGTCCCTTTATCCAGATGTTTCATTCCTGTAGAGTTCAGTCTCTTGCAATCCTCCAGGTTAGTAGTCCCCTCCATCTCAGTTTATTGTTCCCCACAGACCTTCATGTGGCTTGTCACACACTTAAGGAAATGCAGGGAAAGGGGCAAGTTTGGTTCCCTTCGCCATGGTCAAAATGAAGAGTTCCATAATCTGTTGAGTGCAACCAGCAGCTTCCCTGCTCTACATCCCAGAATAACACCTAGGCTGGGGCAGGATGTTCAGTTCAACAATTAAAATTTGAGAATTTCTGAAGCTGCAAAACTGCACTGAAAATTGTTAAAGTTCTAGTGATTTAGTAGCTTTCTCAACTTTGATATGCTGGAAAATGATATATTCAAGATTTCACACAGCCATTTAGTGCCCCTAGTGCTGAAATACAGCACAATTTAATATGCATTTTATACCTTGGTGTTAGCAAGGTGAAAAAATAAGACTCCAAGCTGTATTAAATATCTGTGGTTTCAATACTAACTTAAAACCCCAAGGAGCTTTGTTGAAGAGACTGCTAGTGTTCAGAAAGAAAACACTTTTACAAATGCTCTGACATAAGTTGTTCCACCAAAATCATACAAAATTTGAGATATGCTTAGACATGTTAAAACTTAGGCAGTATTATTTTAGTGTTTCAAGGTATATAGAAGCATGAACTTTAAAAAAAGTCTATGCAACCAAGTATAATGTACAAATAAGCATTGTGAGATGAAGTTCTTAAATTATGCCTTGCTCTAATCACAGATCAACTACTATTTCCACTTCAAATTTATCATCTGTGATCATTTGGGAAATCTCTACAATTTATGAACTCCAGTCCAAGATTATGCACTCTCATAATCTGCCATATGATAATATCCATTGTCTGCTTTTTTAATTCTCCTTTCATCTCCATGTTGGACTAAAATTCTATTCTAGCCATAGACAATAAACAATGGAATAATATTACTAAACCTTGATGATCCTTTATTCACATAAAAGCACTCCTGGATACAGATTAAGCTACCAAACAGAAAAGCAAATCAGCTAGTGGGTGCAAAACTAATTCCACCTTATGGAGGACTTTGATCCCTGGTAGAAGATAATCAAGGTGTCATTTGACTGAGGAAACTGGAGATGGTAAAGCTGGGGACATTGGGAGAAAGAACAAAAGACTTTGATTTTTAAGAAGCATTTATTCCAGGGAAGGTGACAAATTGGGTCCAGGAGAGATTATGTACAAGTTGGCCCGAAGATCTGGTACTCACAGATAAGGCCTGGGCTCATGGCCTGCAAGGCCTGCCCATATACACTAGACAAAAACCAAAAACATAAAGAACAAAAGGAGTATTTACATATATACGTATATACAGTTCTGCCAGTGGGGATGCCCAGGGGGGCCTCAGGACATCAGGGGTCGGCCCACATGGACAAAGCCTGAGGTCTCGGCTCACTGGATGTGCCTCTGCACCTTGAGCAGCTGGTGATGTAACAGGGCAAGGAGCAGGCGTCCCGCCTCGACTCGGCATAGTGCCCCCTCGATGGCCCAGCATTCCTCAAAGGTGGACACCATCTGCTGGAGGACCACGTGCTCAAATTCAAGCAAGAGGCAGGCCTGCACCAGCAGGTGGAAGAGCTGCAGGGCATCGTCCATCCCGGTCCAAGTGAGCCGGTTTCGCCAGCTCTTCAGAGTGGCCGTCTTGGCCTGGTCCACCAGGAAGTTGGCTAGGCTGACTGCAGCCCACTTGGCCACCCGGTACAGGAAGGAGTAGATGTAGGTGTCCTCTGAGAAGTTCCAACCCAGTGCCCGCAGCAGTGCCCCAAGGGCAGCAAAGAGCGGCCGCAGCCAGGAGCAGTCGAGGAAGGCATGGAAAACGTGCTTGTCCAGCACCCCCAGGCAGAAGGGGCAGGAGGCCAAGGCCACTGGGTCCAGGTGGCGCACAAAGGTGCCAGTAGCCAGGATGCCATGCACCAGTCTCCACTGGAGGTCACCGGTCTTCTTGGTAGTGGGCGTCTTGTACAGCGTGCACCATGCTGGGGTCCTGGGCCATGCCAGACACTGCTGCCACACGGTGTTGGGGCAGCTGGCCAGCACCTGGGCATGCCGGGTGTGCACCACCCACACGTAGAGTCCCTTCCGGGGTAGTGTGCCAAAAGGGCAGCCTGTATTGCTGCTGGGGGGCACAGGGAGCCTAAGCAGCATGTTGGGCTGGTTAGCCAGCTCACTGGCCACCGCTGGGATGACCGGAAGTGCTGGAAAGGCATCACCTGCAGCGTCCACGGTGGGGAGAGCCTAGTGAACCTGGAGGGAGCCTTCTAGGGCAGTTGCTGCTTCCATCGGGAGGGCGGCCCTAATGGCCCATAGAAGCTGGCCCGCAGTGTGGACGGAGTGCAGTGCCAGCCGGGCAGCCAGTGCTTTGGCTGACGGCCAGCCCAACTGAGCAGGGTCCAGGAGGTGCCCCAGGTGGGTGGTGTGCGCCTCGATGAGAGCAGCCATGAGGCTGGCGGAGGCCAGTCTCAGCATGACATGCTGCAGGGCTGGGTTGTGGACCAGGGGCTCCTAAAGCAGTTGTGGGAAATACAGGCACCTGGCTTGGGGACAGAGATAGAAGGTAGCCTGCCAGGCCTGCACCATGCTGCGGTAGAATGAGGGAAGGACCGTCTCATTCAGGAAGGTGAAGAGCTCCCAGTCAAAGCCAAGGCCCCCCACTCACTGCAGGAACTGGCACACCACCTGCCGCCATGAGAAGTGGCCCTCGGCATACAGGAGCCACTGGAGGGCTTGCAGGCAGTAGTCAGCCACCCTGCTGGCCAGGTCAATCAGGCCCTGGCCCCCCTTGCTGATGGGCAGGTAAAGGACAGCTCACAGGAGCCAGTGGCATCCATCCCAGAGGAAGTCCACTAGGAGCCACTGCAGTCTCTCAAGTAGCTCCGGCAGAGGGTCTAGCACAGTGCAGCGGTGCCACAGGGTTGCTGCTGCCAGGTTATTGGTGATGAGGGCCCAGCCACGGTAGGAGATGGCAGGGAAGCACCAGTGCTAGCACTGCAGGTGAGCCTCCACTCCCTCTGCCAGGTCCTCCCAGTTGCGGACTGCAAAGGTGGGTGGCCCCAGGAACACTCCCAGGGATTTGAGGCCTTCTCAGTGCCAGGCAAGGCCCCCCAGCAGGTCCAGAGCTGGTTTGCCAGCCCACGTCCTGAGCAGGAGTGTGTGACTCTTGCCCCAGTTGATGCGGGCCAATGCGGTGAGCTCATAGGTGCATTGGCAGTCCACCAGGGCCCGCACATCCTCCTGGCTGCCCAGGAAGACTGTTGCATCATCCGTGTATGCTGTCAGCCAGATTGGGGGGCCGGTGATTGGTTCCAGTGCCATTGGCAGGGCTAAGCCGGTCAGGTGACATCGCAGAGTGTGCAGCAGCAGTTTGATGGCCAGGGCGTACAGCACGCCTGACACAGGGCAGCCCTGGTGTATGCCACGATGCACTGGGGATGGGGAGCACAGCACGCCATTCACCTTGAGCAGGCTGGAGGCGTCGTCATACAGGACCCGGAGCGCCATGATGAAAAGTAGCCCAAAGCCAAAAGCCTTGAGGGTGCTGAGCAGGTACCGGTGGTCAATGTGATTGAAGGCCTTCTCCTGCTTCAGGGAGACCAAGCCGACATCCAGGGCAAAAAGCTCCACAGCCATGAGTAGGTCACGCAGCAGAAACAAGTTGTCCTGGATGGTCCTGCCCGGGACACAGTAGCTCTGCTCAGGCCTAATGACGGAGACCATGATGGTGTGGAGATGGTTCGTCAACACCTTCACCAGGATCTTATAGTTGGTGCACAGAACGGAGATGGGCCACCAGTTCCTAAGGCAGCCGAGGTCCCCCTTCTTGGGCAGCAAGGTGAGCACTGCCCGGCGGCAGCTGGCGGGCAGGGTCCTGTTGGCGAGGCTCTCGCAGAAGACACGGAGGAGGCTGGGCCCAAGTAGGGGCCAGAAGGGTTTGTAAAACTCCATGGGCAGTCTGTCAAGGCCTGGGGCCCTGCCTGAGGCAAACCCCCCCCAAAGTAGCCTCGAGCTCTGCCAGGGAGAGTTCACGCTCCAGGGCCTTGACCTGCAAAGCACCAAGGTGCGACAGGTCCTTATGCAGCTGCTGAGCGGCCTCTGGACATATGGGGTCAACCTCAAACAAGTCCCGATAGAAGGTGATGGCATGCCCCCGCACTTCACCTGGGTCCATGAGCAGCCGTCCCTCTGGGGTCTTGAGATGGTCCAGTTTCTCTTCAGGCCAAAGAAGAAGCTGGTCGAGGTGTCAGCCTCTGCCAGCTCCTGGCAGTGGGCATGTACCCGCGCACCACAGGATGCGCCCTCTGCCAGGTCCTGCAGGCATTTCTTGTGGGATTGGAGGCTCTTGAGGAGTGCCGCATCATTGCCTGCACAGATCAGGACTGCCTCAAGCTCTGCCACATCCTGCTCCAGCTCCTAGGTGCGGCGGTGGATCTCGCTTCCCGCTAGCTGGGAATACTGCTGGCAGTATGCCAGGATCTGGATCTTCCCCATGTTCTACCACAGCTGCCAGGAGGAGTAGTCAGATCACGCAGCCTCCCAGCTCCTCCAGCAGTGGGTGAAGCAGTCCCTGAAATGCGTGTCCTGCTGCAGGATGATGTTGAGGCACCAGTAAGGGGTCTGCGTGCATGCTCTGCCAGGCAAGCTCAGTTCCCAGCAGACCAGGGCATGGTTTGAGAGGTCTGATGGGATGATGCGGCTGTCGCACAGTAATGGCAGATGGTGCTGGCCGATATAGAGGTGTTTGAGGTGGGCCATGGCGATCCCGCTGGCACTCATCTTTGCTCAGGTATATTGTCATGCGTCAGCGTGGAGGACCTTCCAGGCATCGATGAGATCCGCTGCCTCCAGCACAGTCTGCAGCTTGCAGACCAAAGGCAGGTGTGGCTCTGGCCCCATGCAGTTTAGCAGCACATCGACGGTACAGTTGAAATCCCCACCTATGAGGAGCAGGTCATCGTTCTTACTGGCGTCATGCAGGAGGTCACCCAGGGTCTCTAAGAAGGCTACCCTCTCTCTCCCATCAGTGGGCACATAGATGTTGATGAGGAGCAAGCTATGGTGTGCCAGGGTGACATGGACAGTCAGCAGCTGGCCGGGGACGACCTCTCGTGTCACCGCCGGGTCATACTGCAGCTGCGGCGAGAGGAGGGTCGCCACTCCTGTGCTGAGGTTGGTGCTGTGGTTCAGAAACAAGTGACCTCTCCAGGCCGCATGCCAGTCAGCTTGAACATGTACGTCCCTGTGTGTCTCCTGGAGGAAGGCAATCACCAGCTGCTTCTGCTGCAAGGCCTCCAGTACGGCCATCTGCTTCACCGGGTCTCTGCAGCCACTGGTGTTCAGCGAGGCAATTGTGGTAACTGCCATGAGCAGACAAATAGAGAGGAAGGATAGGCAGGGTACAGGTGGGAGAGAAGGTGACAGAGCCAGGCAAAAGCCACAGAGACAGGGGAAGGCCTATCGTTGCCCTACCCTATTCTGTGGACCCGCCTCAGCCCCACACCTCCCTCACCTGGATCACCAGCTTCTCAAGCTAGAAGGCATGTTGACGCATGCCTGGGTCCTGGCACGTGAGCCTCATCGCATCACTAGCGGCGTGGATAAACCGCACAGGGTCCGGGCACCATTGCCGGATACTCTGCCACGTTCCTCTGGCCCTTGGCCTGGTCTAAGAGGTTAAGGAGGCCTCCATAGCTGGGGGCCACCCAGGGGGGGTTCTCCAGAAGGAGCTGGATGTTGCCGACTGAGAACCAGTGGGGCTGTACTGTGGGAGGGGACCTCCCAGTGAGACCGGTGAAAGTGCCCTCAATGGCCAGGCTCCCTAGCAAGCCCCCCCTCAGCATCTGGGTCAAGGACCATCTCCGGGAGATTGATCCCTATCCGCTTTGGGGGGCAAATGTCATCCTGCTCCCGGGGCCACTTGTGGCACTCAGAAGGCAGGCATTCTGTCTCTTCCTCATCAGCCTCGGTGGGTAGGGGAGTGGGCGGAGGGGTGGCAGGAGCCTCTGCTGTCTCCTGTGCTTGATGGGGAGGCAGGCACTCTCTTGCTGCCTTGCTGCTTAGAAGCCCCATGAGCTGGGAGGGGGCTGAAACAGCCCCAAAATTGGCCTGAGAGGGGGCAGAGCAACCCTGCAGGGGCTGAAGGCAAGCCCTAAGGCAGGAGGAGATGGCAGAGACCAAGGTAAGGTGCTCTGGAGGAGGGAGGAAGGTAAGGGGCGCTGGGTGAGGGAGGTAGCAGGAATCAAAGGGAGAGCACAGGCAGGGGTGGGGGAGGGGCAGAGGCAAACGAGGATGCCAGAGCCCAGGGAAAAAGTCTCAGAAAGCAGGGAAAGGGGGCAGAGAGGGGGTCCCCAAGCACAGGTTGGGGAGAGGCAAGGTTTGTGGGGGTGGGGAGAGGAACAGTGGGGGCAGAGAGTGCAGGGGAATGCGCAGAAGGGCCCTGAGCTGCAGGAGCTCAGAAGGGCTTCACCTGTTGGTGGCCATCTTGAAAGAAAGAAAGAACGAAGGAATGAATGAATGGAAGAACGAAAGAGACGTTGGGAGAAAAGGAAAAGAGACTAATTGTAGAAACCTGAATGCCTGAGTAATAGGGGAGTTCATATTCCAAAAGAGAAACAATGAACAGAATGGAAGGGTAGCTAGAAGAATCCTTACCTTTTTGAATAATTCTGACCTGAGTGAAAAGAGGAAATAAGAGTGATAAGGAAAGTGAGGCAGAGAAATGCATGCAAGAGCTTAATTGCTCTATTTAAATCTGAACTGGTATCTTAAGTGAAGAGTATTGTAATTGTGTTAGATATCTTTACAAAGCCTGGCTTGTTTATGCTTCATCCTGTAGACATGAACAATACTTCAATATTCTTAAAAGGAATTTTCATCTTTGGGAAATTGTGTCCTTAAAAAACTATAGATTCTGGGGCAGGAGGGTATAGAAGCCATCTTGTTTCCCTTGATCTGCAGAACTGTTACCCTCTCACAAAAGTGGGACTTGACAACATCAGAGTCCACATGAAAACCAAAGAAAGAGACAGATCTGGGTGCCACCCAGAGTAAAGAAAAATTAATAGAAAGTGGGTTTTGAATACAGGGCCCAAATTGAGCAACCTGGAAAATGTCTAGCACTGGGTGTGACAACATGCATCAATCTTCCCATTTTTATCATGTTATTAACATGTCCAAATTATGTTATCCATCATTTATTTAAGTTCTGTGACTCTGTTTCCCTCCAATCAAAGGCACTGCCTATCAAACAATACCCTTATTAAGGAAGTGGCATAATCTCCAACAACAAATCTGATAGGTGTGGGTGGCATTCATTATAATGTTTTCCAACAAATGTGCTGAAGTTGTGACAAAATAAATGCTTATATTCATTATCTATCATTTACTCCCTGCCATTTCAAATGCACATCCTCCAAGGAATGGCTTCAACACATTGAAATTACAGTGAAACGTGATGCCAGATTTTGAATGTTAATATAAAAGTGTATGTATAAAGGTGGCAAACAAAAATAGCGATTTACTGGATAGATGGAATGATGCTAAAAGTCTTTGGCATACAGCACACTGAAGAAAGGGGCTTGAGGGAGCGGTGTCATAGAAAGTACAGGGTCTTCAAACTCAGGAGAAACATATCAGGAAAGGGGATAGAGGATAAGGAAAAATAAAGAGCAGCAGAAGCATCCAGAGCCTTGCTGGGGATCATTTAACAAAGGTCCTTCTACAGCAATCTATCAGTGGGAGCAAATAACAAATAGACTGACAAGAGCTAACTGGTTTCATATCAGATTGTCCACCAAGTATGGATGAGGTACAGCTGACTTTATGTAAGCTCTGCATCTCTCCTTGCCTTTGGAGGGAAGCTTGTCAGTAACTTGGGAAGAGAGGTAAAGAAAGGATAACCATGGACAGTTTTTGTAGATCTGTAGATACCATTAGTGATGTATATGCTGAATATAAGTCAATGATTCTTTTTGACATGAGCCTAAGAGTAATGAAAGAATGTTTACAGCATGCCTCTTCTCATTGATGGAAAAAAAAACCCTATACATGATCTAAGCTGTATGACAAATGTTAAACAGATTGATGTGGGGGTTAGGAAGATCCTTTTAATGGCATACTTGCAACAGTTGGAAACAACTTCTCAGATTAATTAACTTCTCTTTTCTGCAGACCAGCCAAAAAAGGAAAGCAGTGCTCCACCTTGGAAAAAATAGGAAAGGGAGTGAGGCAATATAGGCAAAGAAGACAATTTATATACATGTAGGTAAAAACTGTATTTAGAAGAGGCTCTCTCTCTTCTTTACTGACTTCTCGGTGTACAGTATGCATTCATTTGAAACAGAAAAATTATTCTGATTGTGATACTTTATTCTTCATTAGCTGTATTGGAAGGTACCTACGTTTCATAATGAATCAGTGTGGTAAGTGTGTCCATCATACAACTGGAGAATTATGGCCCATAATTACATTTGTGGACGACTCAGCATTTCAACCAATTTCATAACGACAAGGTTGTCCATCATCCTGGAAAATAAAGGGGACATAAAGGATTTTTAGTGTGCATGTGGTGGGGGATCGAAGGGGCAGCATTGGGTGATGGGGGAAGGATAATTCTTCATGTAAAATACTTAATCTGGGTAGAGGGAAGGAAATAAACTGGAGCACTAGTTCTATTAAGATCCTCCTTCCCTTTTGGCATAAGATATTCAGGAAAGCACCCAGGAAATAATGTTGTGTTCTTTAAACCATTGCTGAAATGATTATGTTAATATCAAGGGAATCACTTCCTATTAAAAATGGAATACTGAGTGGATCTGCCATCTTTCAGATAAGAAAAAAAAATTAGGCATTTTTTCGCCACCTTGGTACTTTGTTATAAAATGTCACAACAAGTTATCCAGGTTAAATCCCAATGTGCCTACTTACATTCTGTCTACCTAAATTCCCTCATACTTCCAATCAGATTTGATAATTTGCCTGATTTCCTTTCCTAATGGTAGCTTAGCATTGCTCTATGTTGTTAAACAGGTGCCTAGACTTCAATACTAGGTAAAGTGATTTCCACATAGAGGTAGGCAGGATATGGAAACTTTGGAGATAGAACAAGCTATATAGATGTATTTTGTTGTATTTAAATATATATATATATTTAAATAAAACTAATAGTGATTATGCAGACCTCCTTACAACCCCAAATAACTAGATTTTTCCTTTAAATTCCTAACAAAATATTTAAGGAATTTTGCATTCGTCATTATTTTTGACAGTCAGTAATAATCTGGAACTTTAGTTTCTTTCTGAGAACAATTATATATAATTATTTATTTGATATGAGTTGCTTGGGCTCCAATCAAGATCAAATCTCCACTGTTTTGTTATATACAAATCTATGCAGAAAGACAATCCTGTCCACAGAGACAATAAACAGGAAAAACAGACTGAGAACAGTTAACTGACTACACAACAAATCAACAGATCTTCAAGGAACAGAATCCAGATCTCTTGGCTCCATGATGCTCTATGTGAGTGGCTCTCATCCTATTTGCCATAGCAGGCCACACTTGCAGCTTTCAATATGTTATGTGGGCCATAACCCACAGCTAAGGGGGCTCCCAACTGTCAGGGTTACAGGATCAGGGCCAGAGACCTCAGTCCCCCTGCAGTGCCTGAGCCCTAGCTGCTACTTGCGGGAGGTGGTGGTTACTGTGGCCAGAGCAGAGCCCAGAACCTGGCTCCCGCCCCCTCACCATGGGTGGCATGGCCAAAGTGGATCCCATGCAGAGGAGGATGCGGGCTGCCTGCTGCAGGCTTGGGGCTCCCTATCCTACTGCTCTCCTCCCAAGGCCTCCATGGCAGGACCCAGCAATGGCAGGCATTTGTGCCACTGCCAGGAGCCCAATGTTGGCTGCACCATCGTGGTGAGGTGCCCCCTGCCCACCCAGCAGCAGCAGTGGTGTGGAGTTGTGTCCCCCACTGCTGCAGGGACTGGGGTGCCTCATCATGGCCGTGCAGCCATTGTGGGGCTCCCAGCAGTGGCACTGAGCCTCCCACCCTGCTCTGCCACAGAGGACCCTGGGGGAGAGCAGTAGGGCAGGGATTCCTAAGCCTGCATCAGGGAACCCGCATCCACGCCCCCCCCACCTGTATGAGTGCACACAGCAGCAGGGAGCTAGCCCCCCTGTTCCCACCCTGGATAAGTCACCTCTGTTTCTCTCCCACTCCCTGGTCAGGCCTCCATGGCTACACAGTCCCATCCTGGCCCCAGGAATCATCTTGGATAGGCAGTGCCCCCTACTCCACTCCACTCCACTCCCTCACCATGGGGGCCTTAATCTGCACCCCACTCCTCCACACAGACTTACCTGGAGGAAACTGTGGCAACTGCTCTCCACACTGGCTGCATGGTGCCCCCTGCCTCTGATCCCCTTCCTTCTGCTCCCCCAAGGGTCAAGAAAGCACCCAGGAAATAATGTTGTGTTCTTTAAACCATTGCTGAAATGATTATGTTAATATCAAGGGAATCACTTCCTATTAAAAATGGAATACTGAGTGGATCTGCCATCTTTCAGATAAGAAAAAAAAATTAGGCATTTTTTCGCCACCTTGGTACTTTGTTATAAAATGTCACAACAAGTTATCCAGGTTAAATCCCAATGTGCCTACTTACATTCTGTCTACCTAAATTCCCTCATACTTCCAATCAGATTTGATAATTTGCCTGATTTCCTTTCCTAATGGTAGCTTAGCATTGCTCTATGTTGTTAAACAGGTGCCTAGACTTCAATACTAGGTAAAGTGATTTCCACATAGAGGTAGGCAGGATATGGAAACTTTGGAGATAGAACAAGCTATATAGATGTATTTTGTTGTATTTAAATATATATATATATTTAAATAAAACTAATAGTGATTATGCAGACCTCCTTACAACCCCAAATAACTAGATTTTTCCTTTAAATTCCTAACAAAATATTTAAGGAATTTTGCATTCGTCATTATTTTTGACAGTCAGTAATAATCTGGAACTTTAGTTTCTTTCTGAGAACAATTATATATAATTATTTATTTGATATGAGTTGCTTGGGCTCCAATCAAGATCAAATCTCCACTGTTTTGTTATATACAAATCTATGCAGAAAGACAATCCTGTCCACAGAGACAATAAACAGGAAAAACAGACTGAGAACAGTTAACTGACTACACAACAAATCAACAGATCTTCAAGGAACAGAATCCAGATCTCTTGGCTCCATGATGCTCTATGTGAGTGGCTCTCATCCTATTTGCCATAGCAGGCCACACTTGCAGCTTTCAATATGTTATGTGGGCCATAACCCACAGCTAAGGGGGCTCCCAACTGTCAGGGTTACAGGATCAGGGCCAGAGACCTCAGTCCCCCTGCAGTGCCTGAGCCCTAGCTGCTACTTGCGGGAGGTGGTGGTTACTGTGGCCAGAGCAGAGCCCAGAACCTGGCTCCCGCCCCCTCACCATGGGTGGCATGGCCAAAGTGGATCCCATGCAGAGGAGGATGCGGGCTGGCTGCTGCAGGCTTTGGGCTCCCTATCCTACTGCTCTCCTCCCAAGGCCTCCATGGCAGGACCCAGCAATGGCAGGCATTTGTGCCACTGCCAGGAGCCCAATGTTGGCTGCACCATCGTGGTGAGGTGCCCCCTGCCCACCCAGCAGCAGCAGTGGTGTGGAGTTGTGTCCCCCACTGCTGCAGGGACTGGGGTGCCTCATCATGGCCGTGCAGCCATTGTGGGGCTCCCAGCAGTGGCACTGAGCCTCCCACCCTGCTCTGCCACAGAGGACCCTGGGGGAGAGCAGTAGGGCAGGGATTCCTAAGCCTGCATCAGGGAACCCGCATCCACGCCCCCCCCACCTGTATGAGTGCACACAGCAGCAGGGAGCTAGCCCCCCTGTTCCCACCCTGGATAAGTCACCTCTGTTTCTCTCCCACTCCCTGGTCAGGCCTCCATGGCTACACAGTCCCATCCTGGCCCCAGGAATCATCTTGGATAGGCAGTGCCCCCTACTCCACTCCACTCCACTCCCTCACCATGGGGGCCTTAATCTGCACCCCACTCCTCCACACAGACTTACCTGGAGGAAACTGTGGCAACTGCTCTCCACACTGGCTGCATGGTGCCCCCTGCCTCTGATCACCTTCCTTCTGCTCCCCCAAGTGTCAAGCAGCCCCTTGCAGGCTGGAACTCAGCCAGCCTGCAAGGGGAAACCCAGTTTTTCCCACATTTTTCTCCCTGATTCTAACAAACCACAGGCAACTATCTTTAGGTTTTTTTTTAACAGGATGTCACATGGGCTGCAGAAGTGAGTCATTTGGGCCACATAAGGCCCACAGGCCACAGGTTGGGAACCACTGCTCTATGCATTGGATCATCAGCTTTAATCTCAGAACTCTAGGGGTATTTGTAGATGACACTTTAAAACATGTTTAATGCCTTTTGTACTGCTTTAATGTGAGTTAAATGCCTTTTGCACTGATTTAATGGCATTGCTGTTGGCACATTTGGTGGCATATTGCACATACATTTTCCAGCATAATGTGCCATAAATGACTTTGGGATGCAACAAATGACTTTGGGGTGCTGGAAAGCAAAATAGCTCTGAGGAGTTTTAGTTTCTAAACCCTACAGCCACGGAGGGAAGCACTGGGCCCTGTGCAGCTCAGGGGCTGTGCAGGCAGCCCCTGCAGGTAGCTCGGCAGCAGCCTGAAAAGGCAGGCTCCACAGAAGGAAAAAAAAAAAGTGGTGAGCCTGATCTCCGCCCCCAGAGCCTGCCTGCCTGCCTGCCTGAGCTGTGTAGGGGCCTGGTGCTTCCCTCCATGGTTGTTGTGCCCCCAGGACTGTCCAAGTGCCTGCAGTTGTGCCACCTGGGGGGGTGGGGGCTGCTGCCCCACCCCTGCAGCTCAGGGACCACTCTGCCCACCAGCAACTCACTCTCCCCTCCCCGCCACTGAAGAGGCAGGTAAGGATCAGGCTTCGACATAGGTGTACATGACACAGGGATTTACTTCACCCTAATTTGAACCAGTGTTTTAAAAAAACACCACTTCAATTTAGGGAGAAT
This sequence comes from Alligator sinensis, assembly GCF_000455745.1. Classification (NCBI taxonomy): domain Eukaryota; kingdom Metazoa; phylum Chordata; order Crocodylia; family Alligatoridae; genus Alligator; species Alligator sinensis. Next base: position 2,589,154 of record NW_005841903.1, read on the forward strand.
TAAACCTCTGTGTTGTGTACAAACCCCCTAGGGCAAAATGCGGACCGTGGGCCAGATGCAGCCCGCCAGCCCATTCTATCCAGCCCACAGAGCCCCTAAAAATTTTAGAAAATTAATATTTATCTGACTCCTGCTGCCTGTCATGCAGTCCTCAATGGCTTGCCAAAACTTAGTATGTGGCCTTCTACCCGAAATAATTGCCCACCCCTGCCCTAGGGTGCCTATACATGAGCAGAAAGACTGCTCTGTTGCACTGAATTAATCAAGTCTGCTAGACCATGGCAATTACTGTGCTCCAGCAGCCTCTCATGTCTCATGTATTAGTGTCCCTGTGTTTCAAAATGGTGGTGAGCCTGCTTTATCTAAAGCTCATTTGATGAGCTTTAGATAAAGTGCCTCCACCACCATTTTGAAGCGTGAGGTCACTGATACAAAAGATGCTCTGAGCACTTTAATAAGAGCAGCTCTCAAAGCTGGTCTAATTAAAGTGCCTGGCCCCCGGAGAATGTATATGTATGCCTTCACAGTTTAGATCTACTTCAGATAGTTGCTGTCCCCTCTTTTCTAGCATTTCTCTTTGAAAAATGGAAAAAGAAATAAATACATGTTCACATATACATATACTTGTATAATATATAATTATAATATATAATATGTGTGCAAACACACTCGCGTGCACACACACACACACACACACACACACACACACAGATATATATATATATAAGTTGGGAAACCAGGATGTCCTAATTAATCCTTTTAGCATTTCACAGCCATTAGATGCATTAAATAAAAAACAATGAACTTAAAAATATTTTTCTGGGGAGAGTAGAGATAAAGAAAAAAAGATTTACATAATATAGTTTGCTCTCACCTCCACATTTTTAAAGGAATGCCTGTGTTTCTAGTTGTACACTAGTTTTAATGGCAGTTCCTTGTCCCACAACTGAATCTCAGTTTAGGGCTATAAAAATGTACCATTAAAAGTTCACTACATATCTTCTTGAAAATACTGACATGAAGTGACTGAAAAATAGTTAATGAATCAAACCAAATTGGCTAAATGCTGATATAAAGAACAGACAAATTATTTTAAAACCTACTTTCAAACTTAGCTTTGAGGCTTTTATTGTAATTTGTTGTTGCTATTTCTGTGTAATGAAGATGTCTTTTGGGGCAAAAACCGTTCCCTAATTACAAGCTTATATAACATACATTGGCCATTATACAACAATAATGTAAAATGATTATGGGTTTATTTAATTATTTAAAAAATGCAATGTTTCCTTTGACTAGATATCTGTTGCTTCATGTTTAATATTCCCTTGTGTTTAATCAAGTTATTTCATTGTTAGCCTGCAAGAAGGGGAATGAGGTTTATCATTAATCGATGAAACATGAGGTCCTGGGTATAACTGTAAACTGCATCTGACTGGAGGGCTTGGTGGCAACATCATGGGTTAGCTCTTATAATATACTACAATGTTGCAATCTCCAGAGTAAGACAAGTATAGGGTGCCTCAAGACCCTAGTCCCTACTACCTTGTGCATACAATTTTGTTGGAGTAAGGCTAAGGGACACCACCCTGATAGAAACACATGCCCTCACTGAGGCATTAGGCAGTCAGCAACAGCTGTAATCTGTTGCCCAATGGCACAAACTACAACCATCAAGGCACTGAATGTCAACTCGGCCTTTTGACCCTGTCTCAGTGTAAGGGTGCAGACAGAACTGCAGCTCCCAGCTGTAACTCAGAATGATTTTTGCAAAGCTTTCTGAGTTTCAACATTACCCCAAACCAAACAGAAGTTCAATGTTGGTTACAGGGGCAGGGGAATCTAGTTGCTGTCTGGGAGCCTGCAGCCAGGTTTCTGTAGCAACAGCCAGGGCTCTCTGCCAGTGCCCACTGTTTTCAGAATGTGATGGGGGG
>NW_005841903.1:2591115-2602192 GCF_000455745.1 Alligator sinensis
CAGCAAAGGGAGCTCATTTTTGGGGCTCTCCAGCTGGTGCTGAAGGGTGGGGTGGGTGAAGTGGAGCCCCCATATCAGAGGGGCTCCAAAACACCTGCCCCACCCTGCAGGGGAGGCTGAACCTCCCCCCCCCCCCCCCCCACACTCCTCCCTTTCCCTTTCCCCCCGACTGAACTTCCTCCATTCCCTTTCCCCCTCTCCCATTCTGAAAACAGTGACATGCCTCAGTGGGAGCTCGGTAGACACAAATTGCAAAAGACACTAGATTTTGAATGTCTTCATCTGATACCTTATGCAATGAGGGGTCAAATTTTTATCCGATCAGCCATTTGTTAAGCTGTTGGCAGCTGTGCACTTGTGTTTGGTCACAGCTATAAGCTGCTTTCTGGGGTCAGATTGGGTGAACATTTTCACTTGTTTGCACCCAAAGGTCTCAAGAGGGGACGGTAGGTCTAGAGCTGCCTCCATTCCTCCATTTGCTTGCCTAGACATACGCACAGAAGGTCTTGGTGTAATGATCGCATTGACCTTTTGTACATACATCATGATCCAGAGGCTTGATAGTTGCCAGGAAACGTGAAGCTGGGACAGAGACCAGGATTTCTTTATTCACCTGTATCATAGACTTCCTAAGTGATAGCCTTCTAAACTTAATTACTAGCAACAAAAATGCTTCCTAGAAACTAGGGGTTCCTCAGTTAGAAATGTGGGATGAGGAGAAAGACCATGGGTGTTTTTTATCATTAACAGGATAATTAACTATACCAGCCCAGCAATGAAAAAGGACATTAGAAGAAGTATTTCCAGTGAAGTTGTGGAAATGTGAAAGCTATTTAAAAGGTCCTAATGAGACCTTATCTCATGAAATACAACATAACCCAAGTTTGACAAAGGCATTCAAACAGGAATATGTGCAGAGACGGCTATCACTGAAAACACAATGGAGCCTTTGATAGGAGACAAAAGAGTCTCCTTGTTTGGCCTCATAAATGAAGCCTGAGAGAGAATAGAACTGCTCTTTACAACACTGGATGCTATAAAGATTAAAAATTATTAAAATAATTTTTAATTTTTAAATTAAAATTTTTTAAATTTAAAAATTAAATTATTTTAATACTAGGATTAGAATAATAAGTCTAAGAAAAGAGCCACCAAAATGAGTTAAAGGGTAGAGAAAGCCTTGCTTTGAGATGTTGTGTTAGAGACCAGGGTTGAGTGGGTTGGCCTTGTTATTAGGCACCTGAAGCTCAGGTGTAGTCTAGGTTGGTTTCCCAGCAGCTGGGAGTATATAGGGATTTGGTGCTAGAACTGAAACTAGGAACTATAGCCAATGTCAAGGCAGACTGGGATCAGAACCCAGAGCTGGAGAGAAGGTAAGCCAAGGGTTAATCAAAATAACAGACCAGAAGCCAGAACCAGAGCTGAACTATAATCAAGAGTAGAAAACTAGAATCAAGGAATGCCAGGATCAGAACCTGGAGTTGGAGCCAGGAGTCAAAACCAGAGAACCAGCAAAGAAGTGCACAGAGGGCCAGAAGTAAGAACTTTCACTTTTTTCCAGACAAGGATACTGCGGTCTCAGCCTGGCTTTTAAGGACTAGAATGGGTGAAACCTGTTGCTGTGGATTCAGGGGATTGGCTGCTTTGATTACCTTGCTCAGTCCGGCTAGGACCAGGGCATTGCTTTGGGCTTACTACAGGTGGCACCTGTTTAGAGGATTAATTGCTCTGCTTCCCTGATTGAGGCTGACTAGGTCTGGAGTTCTGTTCTGACCTCATTACACTTTGGGTACTCAATCTATTTGTTATCAAAAAGAAGACTAATAGAAATTCTAGGTAATAAAGGGCTTTTTAATTTAGTAGAAAAGGCACACATTTTGAACAGGGGAGAGTGAGGATGAATAATTTTTGGAACAATATTATGAGAGAATATTGCATTCTTTATTTCTTGAAGTCTTGAAACCAAAGCTGAATGCCTTTCTAGAAGATATGATTTAGTCAAATAGAATTTATAGTTAGGGACCTACCAAAATTACAGCAGAAGTATGCTACATGGCAGCTCCTTTAATCTTGCAGTTTCCTCTGTGCGCCCCTGCCCACGATTGATGGAGGGGCCCCATCACTCACCACTCACTCCTGATCAACAGAGAGGCCAAGATGGTGGTTTTAAATATGGCAAGGTTTTTGCCTCCTGCCACTGATTGGCAGAGGGGCCCATCATGGCCCCCACTGCTTGCTGCTGACTGGCTGTGAGGCAAAAAAACGCATCATATCTAAAACTGTGGTTTTCACCTCCCTGCTGATCAGGATTGAATGGCAAAGCTTATCTGCCAATCAGTGGTGAGGGAGGGGGTGCCCAGGAAACTGCAAGATTAAAGGAGTCACCACGCAGCACACTTCCACTGCAATCTTACTTACAGCTCAGCAAAACAAGTTACTGAGCTCAGTGCAGTTAACTGTGTGAAATTTAATAGCCTGTAATACACAAGGAACCTTGGCATATGTTACTTTTACAGCATGATTAGTGTGTTAATCACACTATAAATAGTAATAGGCTACATGCTCAGCCAATGTATGGTAAAACTGGTAAATTAGATATTTAAGGTGGAACATCTTTGTGTCTGGTTTGCATCTTAAATTCAACATATGGCATGTGTTCCAAACCCAGGGCTGCCATGTGCCCAATCCTTATGTTCCGAGCAGGATTGGGCAGGGATCCCAAAGACCCCATTCCCACAGCTGGGCAGGGGAAAGCCCCTGGTCCCAAACTGAAAGCCAGGACTGTCCTATGACCCATCCCAATTGAGCAGCCCTGGGCAACATCAGTCATATCTGGCATGGCAGGATGCATGATTTTTAGGATGGGACATTAAATTTCTCAGATCCTACCACACCATTATTTTAATGTCTGCTAGGAGCCAAGAGGTAACACTAGATTAAAAGACAATAAAACCAGAAGGGACTATTATGATCATCCTGTCTCATTATCTATATTAAAAAGCAAAAGGATTTTCTTGAATTAGATCACCTAGGCTAGGGACAGACATTACACATAAACCAGTTTAAGTGATCAGAAACTGGCTTAAACTTGTAACAAAACAGATGTTCAGTGCACATAAACCAGTTTGAAAATGGTTGAAAATGGTTTAAGATGAATCTGGTTGAATGTAGTATCAGACTTAACTGATTCGGCTCAAACCGCTTTATGCAATGTCTGTCCCAGGCACCTTGCTGGTTTAAATTAAATCAGACTCCCCCAGCATTGCGACATGTTCTCTGTGCTGGGCGTGCCTCTCTGTTCCACAGGAAGGCTGGCCCCTCCCTTCTGCTCCCTGACTGGAGCTCCGGCACAGACTTGCAGGTATAGAGTGTCTGCCTGGCTTCTCTCTGCTAAGCAGAGATTATTCTCCCCTCCCCTCTGCTTTACACAGACACCTCAGCATTAGCTAGCATACCACATGCTGGCTATGGTCCGTGCTGTGGAAGATAACAGGCAGACTGGCTTTTTGGAGCTAATCAACAGTCCTTCCTTGGACGAGCTGTTTAAGAAGAGCTCCATTAGTTAATGGAGAGAGGCTTTGTTTCCTTAATGGGTTGATAAACACTGAGTTAGGGGTGATAAACTTTCCCTGCTGGGCTGCTCAGGAGGGGTGGGGAGGATAATCAGTAGGGCTGTGTGAAATTTCTCTGGCTGTTCCATTTCAACACTGTTTTAACTCATTACACAGCAGCCACTGCAGCCCAATCATAGCTCTGGACAGGGGAACTCAACCTGGCTTAATTCCCTTCACCAGCCTGATCAAAACATTGAAACAGCATTGAAACAGCAAAACCATTTAAATGAATTGGAATGGAACAGTTTTTTCGAATCAAAACACAACTTAAAATGAAACATTGTTCCATCAAAATGTCGAAACGGATGCTGAAGTGGAATGCTGCTGTTTTGCACAGCTCTAATAATCAGAGCATCCTGCTGGGGCCTGGCCACACCCCCCTCAGCTCAGCCCTGTGCAAGGGATGGGAGGGCTGCTCTAGCATCCGCTATCTTCTAGCCTGAGCCACTGCAGGAATGTACCTGCATTTCTGGGATGTCTGTCCAGTCACAAAACTGTTTTAGCCTAGCCAAGTTAGACTAATCTGCAAAGATTTAATGAATTCAGGCTCATACTTTTTTAATGTCTGTCTTTAGTCCTCATGATACATTCTAGCCACAAACTCTACGAATTTATGAATCCATGAACAGTTAAAAACATCTAGTCTCATAAAGTGTTACAGGAAACTTCAATGGATTTAGCACTGATCTTAATAACTACATGAGAAGCTACCAGATTATCTATGCAGTATCAGACCATGAACTGCTCTTTTTGGTTACCTCTCCTCTTCCCATGGTGTAGACAGAGGTTTGATGTACCATTCTAGCTGCAGTGGTAATTTTCACTGGGAGATGATTTGCTGATGCAATCAGTACAGCAGATTTAAAATACTCAAATATTATGATAACCATATGGAAGATCTTAAAGGCAATAGAATGGAATTCATTAAATAATATAAGATGACAGGGGGGTACTGTTGTGAATCAATTACACCCTACAATTCTTATAAGGCAAAGCCAAGTGCTTCTTTCATCCCTAGAGGCATGATTATTTTATAACAACTACCCACACACCCTGCAGCTTCTGTTTGCCTTGTAAAAAAAATCTTCATTATTGTTTGGAAAGGATGTGGGGCATCATTCTTTACTAATTAAAAATACAAGGTGGCAGTTTTAACTATTAAGTAACACATTTTGGATGACCTGTGCCACTCAACACAAACAAATGCAGTCAAACCTGACATCCTTTCAATCTCATATGGTTCTATAATAAAAAAAAAAAATGATGTCTGCGTGTAATGAACAGCTGAGTAACCCATGAGATATTTTTCTGAGATTCTGGGACTAGGTACTAAGCCTTGGCAGGTCACTACAGAACATAGTTTTTGCATAAAAGGCCGGCATGCTTCTGCTACAGAAACTTGTATGTTTCTTTAAAAAAACTTAAACATTATGAACTTACTCTATTTACTCCTTATGGGCAGGAAGGAATTAGGGGTTGTTCTCTGGAAATCATCATGAACAAAGGTCTTCAGATATAATCAGCACTCTATGCCTTTTCTGAACATCTCATGTCTTCTTCAAATATCACACGAAATCACAGAATCATAGTAAAGTAGGGCTGGGAGGGACCTCATCGGGTCACCTAATGCAACTCTCTGCTCTAGGCAGGATCATCATTGACTAAGCCATTCTAGACAAATGTTCATCCAACCTGCTCTTGAAAATCTTTCTAAAGATGGGGATTCTAGAATCTCTCTGGGTAGCCTGTGTGGCAGAAGGCCACCTCTGTTTCTCCCCAAAAACTCTGCTCTGTGACAATTTCGTTAAGATGGGCCCTGCAGAGGGTACACACCTGACCCTATCTCTTTATGTAACCTGAGCTGGATACATTCCTGAGGGAGGGGGGAAACCTGCTCCCTGTGCCTACATGACTGGCATCACATACCTGGGTGAGGGGCTTGAACTCCCTGGGGAGCTAGGAACTGCCAGTCTGCCCAGCAACTAGTGATGCATTTCAAATTGGTTGGCTTACAGCCTACAGGTGCTGGCCTCCATTCAACCAGGTAAATGCGGTCATAAGAGCTATATAAGTTAAGAACTGCCCAGGAGGAAGGGGCAGCAGCCATGAGGAAGACTCAGAGACAGAGAAGAGCTGTACCATTTGAAACTTGCTCTCTCTCTCAAAACTCATGATCAAGGAACTGCCTGCCTCCAGAGGGAGTCTCCATCTGCCTCTGGATGATACTTGTGAGTAAGCTACCTGAGATCTAACTAGATATATAGCTTGCAGTAACTCAGATGCATGATCAAAGGCTACCCAGCCATGCCAGATTGCTCTACGGGATTTCTCTTATATTGCTTTATGCTGTACCCTATCCCAATCCTACCCCTTGTAACCAATAAAGTTTTCCTTTATACCTCGCGTGGGAGACTTATTGGGAGTGGGTCTAGATTATGTCTTGGGGTCCCCTTGGTTTGGCTGACTAAGGGAGACCATTACTTGTGCTTCCAACTGAGGTAAGCATCCCAAATTCTTGAAGTGAATCAAGTACCCTCAAGGGCTACTAGGCCTGTGTTTCCCAGGGTGAGCAGAGCCAGAATCAAGCCCATCCCTGGGTGGTGGCAGTGTTACTCCCAAGCTAGCTGGTGTGCTCCAGGAAGGGGGTCAGCCAGATTTGAAGCACCCCCACGGAGGCACTCAGAGCCTGGAAGGTGGTTGGGTGCAGTGAGGTAGGTAACTCAATTCAGAAGTGCCCCCTACTGGCCTGCCACAGCCTGTTCCAATGCTTAACCGCACTTATAATGAGAACATTCTTCCTAATATTCAATCTAAATATCCCTTGCTGAAATAAAACCACAGCTCCTCATCCTATTCCCTGTAGCCACAGAGCATAGTTTACTACCATCATTTGTATAGCCACCCTTCAGGAATTTGAAGACTATTACCAAATCACCACTTAGTCTTCTCTTCTTCATAACAAATAATTCCAGTTCTTTCAGACTCTCTTCCTAAGTCATGTTTTCCAGAGCTCTAATACTTTTTGTTTTTCTCTGCTTTGCTCTCATCTGTTCACAGCACTTTTGAAGTAGAGTACCCAAAATTGGCCAAAGTATTCCAGGTAAAGTCTCACCAGTGTCAGTTAGAGAGAAAGGATCACTACCCTTGACTTGAAAGCGACACTGTTTATATAGCAATACTGCTGTTGGGTTTGTTTGGGGTTTTTTGCAACAAGAACACACTGCTGGCTCATATTCATTAAGGTTGTGTGAAGCTTCGGTCCCTGATTCAATTCAGTGGAGATACAGCCTGATTCAGTGGCTGAATCTCTGAATCAAAATCAAATCAGGAGACCTTTTAATCTCTCTGAATCAAATCAGAACCCTCCGAATCAATTTGGAGAGATTTGGAAAGATTCGGCAATTCAGATATAGACAAAGCTTTAAATGTCTTTTCTACATACCTCAAGGTACCAGGTGGCTCATGGATGCTGTGATGCTGGGGCAGATGGGACTCCCCAGCATGCTTGGCAGCAGACCTGGAAGTGGACCAGAAGCACTTCCAGTCCACTTCTGGGTCCACCAGGGAGCACGCCAGGGGCCCTCTGAGCCCCTCCAGCTTGGCAACTGGTGCCTCCTGGGTCTGGGGGGGCACCCGGGTTCCCCCCAGGTACTGATTGCTGAGCCACGTCAGGCACAGGGACCCCCACAGCACACTCGGCAGCAGATTCAGAAGAGGGCTGGAAGTACTTCCAGTACACTTCCAGGTTCGCCAACGAGCATGTTGGGGAGCCCCCCCATCCTCCTCTGGGACGCTCCATCTGCCCCACCATCACAGCATTCACAAGCCATGCCTGGTACCTTGAGGTATGTAGAAAAAATATTTAAAGCTGTGGCTATGGCTGAATCTCTGAGTCTCCAAATCAGTATCGAATCTTTGGATTCAGATTTGGCCGAATCAAATCAGGAACAGGGATCCAAAACAACAAATTGAATCACTGTCCCTGATTCGAGCTGAATCTGAATTCAAATTGAATACAGCTTGTTTTGCAAACCCCTAATATTCACCTTGTGGTCCACTATAGTCCCCAGGTACTTATCTGCAGTACTGCAGCCTACACAGTAGTAACTGGGGCATGGTGACCAAGGCAGCCACCCCAGGTGCCAACTGGGGAGGGGGGATAAGTAAGCTAAAAATGATCACACTAGCAGCATGGTTGGAGCTGGAAGCTACTTCTGCCCAGGGAACCCAGCTGCATTGTTATAGTTTTGCTACACTGTCATTCCCGAGTCGGTATTTGTGCAACATAAACCCTAGTATTTTAAACAATTCTGTAAAATTACATTAGTATGAAGACAGACTAGCTACAAAAAAATCCCACTGCTTAACAGTCAAGAAAATGCTTGTCTTTGGCTCTCCAGTGTGTACATTTCTGATAAGAAAACAGTTTTCCACATATGAATTGTTTTACTTGTTTTTGTTTTTGTGATCTTCCTCCCTATTTTGCCTACTTGTGAAAAGATATTTCTAAATAAGTATTGTGTAATGTGCTCTTGCTCTGTGACCCAGCTCTGCAGTTGGCAATGTACACTTATGATGGCAGTCATTTATGATGGCAAGAGACAGCGAGGACATAATTGTAGGATTATTGCCTCTAGAGCTGTGCGAGCCTTCGGACTGTGCTTCAAATCTGAAGAAGCTTTGGACACTTTGGAGTCTGAAGCAGCATGTCCAGATCAAAGCGCTGGCTTCTTTAGGTTTTCTGAAGCAGTTCAGAGCTTCCGAACCGCTTTGGAAAAGCTTTGGAGCCGCCTCGGAAATCTGGCCATAGGGTATAATGGAGAATAAATGAAATACCTATAACTTTGTTGTTTTTGTCTGATTTGGATGGAACTTCCAGGGGTAGTAGCCTCTGCTGAGAGCATGAAGCCTGCCAAGTTTCAAGAAGATTGGTGTAGGGGTTCAGGGGGAACTGCACTCCACATTCTTGAAAGCAAAACTCATGTCACATATATGTGTTACACCACAGGGGGGTGAAAACCACAGGGGTGGTGGCCTCTGCTAAGGCCACAAAGCCTGCCAAGTTTCAAGAAGATTGGTGCAGGGGTTTGGGGGGAACTGCACCTCAAGCTGTGGACAAGCAAAACATGTGACATGGGTGACACCGTGTGTGTTAAGGTGCAGGAGGGTGAAAGCTGCAGAGATGGTAGCTCTTGCTGTGGCCACAAAGCCTGCCAGCTGTCAAGGAGATAGGTGCAGGGGTTCTGGGTTCTGGGGCCCTGCACCTCTAGCTTCTGACCGACAAAACTTGTGACATAGGTGCTTGTGCAACTGACTGGCTCTGTCGTGGGGCAGTTGATTGCCTGTATTGATTCTTTCCTCTCCTTAGTCTGTGGCTTTGTAGGTGTTAATCATTGCTAATTAACTAACGATCTAGTAGCTACTTGTAGCTAGCTACTGTGTATTGAGCTGGTCCCTGAGTGAATCATGATTGACTGGTAACTGGTAACACAGTAGCTTAGCAGCCAGGCCTGCAGTTGTTCCCCCCCCCATGTCCCAAGACAGACACAGTTGCACAAGCACCCATGTCATGAGTTTTGCCTGTCAGCAGCTAGAGGGGCAGGGCCCCAGAACCCAGAAACCCCTGCACCTATCTCCTTGACAGCTGGCAGGCTTCACGGCCACAGCAGGGGCTACCATCCCTGCAGCTTTCACCCTACTGCGCCTTAACACACACAGTGTCACCTATGTCACTAGTTTTGCTTGTCTGCAGCTTGAAGTGCCACTTCCCCCAACCCCCTGCACATATCTCCTTGAAACTTGCCAGGCTTTGTTGCCTCAGCAGGGGACACCACCCCTGCAGTTTTGACTCCTCTGCACCTTAACACATACACTTGACATGAGTTTTGCTTTCAAGAATTTGGGGTGCAGTTCTCTCCGAACCCATGCACCAATCTTCAAAAACAATGTTTAAGATATTTCATTGATTCCCCATTATACTCTATGGCCAGATCTCCGAGGTGGCTTTGAAGCTTCGGAGCTGCTTTGGCTGGATCAAAGTGGGAACCTGGTCTGGAGCTCTGGATTGGATCGCTGGCATCTGGGCTGGATCCGAAGCTGGATTGAATAGCTGCCTACTTGCACAGTCCTAATTTCCTCTGTCCTGTCCCAGGTCAAGAAGCAGAAGCCTGTGAGTCATAAGAAAGGAGTATTTCCTAATTTCACATAGCTGCCCTTAAGAATAACAGAAGGGATACAGACGAGAACTGGCAATTTTTTTTTCCAGCTGGCCCAGTGTGATAGGCTTCTTTTAAACTAAGGAGGAGTTGTGCCTCTTGTTACTATTGAAATAGTGAAGCAACTAATTGAGAAACAGTTTAAGAAAGAACTGCACAAATGAACAGTGCTGTTTGGCAATTTTCTTATTAGCCATAGCATATTTTTTCCTCAAGTAATTGGTTAAAATCACATAGTAATTTAAGAGATTATTAGGGATAATACATTTATGTTTCATAGCTACATATACTCACACATGTGACCATTTGGAAAAACCATACACTGTGTTTCAGCTAGAATTTTCTGCACTATTCATTCAGGCTGCGTGCTGTAAACACATGACATTAAAGTAATGTCAGGCATCAAATGAACTAACAGGACTATTTTCTAATGGTGTTTCTCAAAATGCCCTTGATCAAATCACGATAAAGTTACTGTACTGCTTGAGTCCCTGTTACAGGCTTTAAAATCCCTGTCTGAAGCAATAGCTTGAAAGCTGCTTTCAATTCATCAAGAGGATTTAATCTCTTCAAATGATTATCAAGTTCCCCCTACCCTTCCTGTAGTTATTGAGATAACTTCATGGAATGTTGCATAATCATACAGCAGCATTTCTTTTGAAATCACATATGAAGAGGTAGCAGAAAAATCCCACTTTTCTCAAGGATTGACTCACTATGTTATAGGTAACCAGTATAAAACTCATGACAACGTATATCATGGTCAAGCTGGAGTCTAATACCCCCCTTTTTGGAAGAACAATTGGATGGGTACACCGTGTGGTGTGGAACCAAGTAAAAGCAACTAGAAGATTTCTACATCTACGGTTTAAACTAAGAGTTCATCAAAATATTCCACTCCTTAGTGACACAGCTCAGCTCACACATAGGATCAAGCCTGCCCATAAAAAAGGCTTAAATGAGTCTCCAAAATGTCTTTGTGAAGTCTAAGTCTGACTCTAGTAAAAAGTGGGAATTTGGGAAGGAGGGGGGTGTTTTTCTTTTTAGCTCATGTTTTCCTTACTTTCCCAACATAACATCTAACTCTTAATAAAAGCCAACCCAGCCCTCTGGGGCACCTCCCTTTTATGGAGTGCTGGGGAACTACTTAATTCTTGACAGCTGGGCCAGCCCAGTTATAATCCACAGTCTGCACTTAGGGCATGCAGCTGTGGTGTTTCCTCCATTCAGCAAAGCAGTTAACTCTTT
>NW_005841903.1:2602202-2618498 GCF_000455745.1 Alligator sinensis
AATAAGGTAAGATTACAGCATGGCCATTTCCAATGACTTAAAGTTCAATTTTAAAAAAATACTTCTGAGGCTCATTCTTTCTTGAGCTTCAGAGCCTGGGCTATGAAAGGAAAAGGTTCTCTGGGAAAAAGCTGACATAAAATTTCTGCCACTTTTTGTCCTAGTGGAAAGAACAGAAAACTCATTTTTGGGAGGTCTGAACAATATTCTCTTGGTATTTTTTAATCACTGTACAGATGCATATTATTTAACATGTTATACCAGCAAATCTATATCACTGTTTTTAGGAGAGGAAAGAAACATAAGCAAGGCTCTTGAAACAGAAGCTGAAGGAATGAAATAGCCATATTTGCTCAGATTTCCATCTCATGCAACCTATTGCCTTAATTGGGGTTGCATGTAAACTAAACATACTTTGTTTTTTATCATCATAAAAAGTAATACTCACTTGGTCCAGAAACTGGGATTTGTGTCTCATCCAAAAAAGCAATACCCAGAAAATGATATTCCTACAATGATACCCAGGATTCTCAAAGTTCAGAGGGATCAAAGTTCAATTTGAACCACCTGAAAGGCCTGGTTTTCAGAAAGCACCCGTTATCTTTCAGTGTCAGTGGCTTCTCCTTCATTACAATTAGCTCAAAAGGATTGCTTGTGTAAATTACTCAGGAGCACTAATAATTGCTGGATCACATGTTAAGATTATTTTTTTATAATTAAAAATAAATCAACACCTTTTTCACCATGTTATGCATTAGCCCTTACTAAGAATTGTATTAAGTTATTGATTTCACAGAATTCTACACACAACCACCATTTGCTGCATTCAGGAAAGTGACTGATTGAACTGAACACCCTTGAAATCAATGAGACTCTGCACAGATACATCAATCTATACGTGAGACAAATTTCAGGATTGGAACATTCATACATTCTGCTGGCCAGGAACATGTTTCTCTCAAAATTTAGATGTGTGTGATTTTAGGGCACAGATATAAAACAGCACATAATAAACAGACAATAGTATTTAATAGCAATAGCAAAAATTATAAAATCTGATCAGGCAGGAACGTGAGAACAAAATGGATCAGAAAATACAACTAAATCTGTACTACTGTAAAAGAATGTCCTGAATGATTTACAACATTATAGAACAGATAAATAACCTATATTTGATCTTAACCGCATCACATGAAACTTTAGCAACTATTTATAAAGCTATATATTGAATTAGTCCTATATAATCAATAATGGCTTCTTTACTCATTCTCCACCAAAAAGCTACAGACAAAGCAATTTTTAAAGCAACATATAATATCTCAGGGCTGTAATACAGAAAAGCAAGACTCATAAAAGAGGGAGAAGTGAGCATCAAAATCATGAAAATGATAATGACAATTGAAGGACTGCAATAAGATGGAATTGTTAACAGTATTCTGATAGGGACAACAAATTGAAGAGAAGGCATTTGTACTCAACATTCCCAAGGAGAGACTATATTGGAGTGAACATGATCCAGCCAGATATCACAGTTTATACATGGCTGGCTGAGAAAAAATGTCTTTCTTTATGTATGGTAGAGGTTGTTAACAAGTCAATGCTTGCCAAGTGATATCACGCAGTTACCACTTGGAATTCACATGACGTGCAGGAAGGGACACTGTGGCAATCTAGGATATTGCTGTGTGAAAACACTGACATATGAATGATGACCAGTGGATAAGATCAGTACTCTTCATGTAAAACATAGGAAAAACTGGTTTCACCCACATAATTTCCATGAGAGCATTTTGTGTACTGGATTAGGCATATCACATTTTGGGATAGACATGTATATGAGCCATGGATTCTAATGGTTTTATTGTGGGGAATGTTGATAATTTTGGCAGCATAGATAACTTGACAGATCCTGCATTTACTTTTAAACCATAGCTGGGTCCCATTAATACCTGAAAGCATGTCTACGTCTATCCCAGCATTGCAGTGGGTCCAGTAAAAAATATCACCTACAAAAATCCATCATGGCTATAACATCATTTCCACATTACCAAAACAGAGGATACCGAAATTCACTGCTTACAATGGAAAATCCAAGCCTAAAGAAAAAAGAAGCCAGCCTACACAGTGACAATTTCTTCCTAAACTTGCATAAGAAACTTAACATCATTCCCAGGGGACTCAGTATCTGCAACCCTCTAGGTAATACACACAACTCCAAATATGGTACACAGCTATGAAAGACAACATTAGAAAAACTAAGAATACCATCTTTTTTACCCAACCTACTCCAAAAAGAATCATCTTAAACAAGACATACATACTTATGTTACTAAATTTAGAGATATTAATCTAAAAATATACCTTCATACCATGAAACAGTCCCAAAATGGCTACCAACCCCCGTCCCCACCAATGATAGCCATCCAACATAAGAAGAAAAAGTGGAATAGCTATCATAACAAGAGCAACCTCACAGGTAGCTTGCCTCTAGTAGTGACATAGCAGAGAAGCAAGACGTAAGTACCCAGAGCGACATCATTAATTTATAACAACACTCCTTATCTCACTTTGAAATATCTGTACTTGTCAAAGGCCTGAACTTCTGTCCAGAGAAAGATTAATAGATTCATAAATGCTAGGGTCAGAAGGGACCTCAGTAGATCATTGAGTCCAACCTCCTGTTCTGGGCAGGAAAGAGTGCTGGGGTCAGATGCCCCTAGGCAAATGCCTATCCAGCCTTATCTTAAAGACCCCCAAGGTAGGGGAGAGCACCACGTCCCTTGGAAGCCCATTCCAAGTTTTGGCCACCCTTACCATGAAGAAGTTCTTCCTGATTTCCAGCCTAAATCTGCTCTCTGTAAGTTTGTGACCACTGTTTCTTGTTACCCCAAGAGGTGCCCTGGTGAACAGAGCATCTCCAGTTTCTGGCTGCCCCCTCCTAATGAATTTGTAGGCAGCCACAAGATCACCCCTCAGCCTTCTCTTGCGGAGGCTGAAGAGATGTAGATCCTTCAGCCTCTCCTCATAGGGCTTGGCCTGCAAACCCTTAACCATATGAGTGGTCCTCCTCTGGACCCTCCTGAGGTTATCCACATCCTTCTTAAAGCGTGGTGCCCAAAACTGGATGCAGTACTCCAACTGCAGTCTGACCAATGCTGCATAAAGGGGAAGTATCACCTCCTTGGCTCTATTTGTCATGCATCTTTCAAGAACTTGGAAAGAAACTAATATGTTTAGTATTAGAAGAATTCTTCCATAGATTTTGCCTGAAAGAATACGTCCACAACTAGGACAGAACTTCTGACAGTCTTTCTACCACAACAGATAAAACTAACAACTAAAAACCATTTGAATGGACAGCAAACAGAACCACATATTGGACTATGCGTTGACTGTTTCAGGAAAAAAACTAACAGTGAAATTTTCAGAAGCCAGAACCACTGCAACCTTTCTCCTACAGAGAGAGAAGACATACAGTCCCTAAAATCAAATAATGAAATAACAATCAAACCAGAAGAACAAGGAGGGGCTATTAATATCCTCAACCATCAAGACTATAGCAATGAGGGTAACAGATAACAGCAACTATGAAGAACTTGGGGAAGACAACACATGAGTATTTGCTCTGGAAATGGAAAATATTATCAAATCTTTTCCATGCTAGCTTCAGAAAAAAACTAATTCCACTAATCCCCCACTTTTCTACCCCAGGATTATTTTATATGCCCCCAAAGATTCACAAACAAGGCAACCCTGGCAGACCCATTATTCAAATACAGTACACTCACTGATGAGCTATCAGGATTCATAGAAGCCATCCTGAAATCACTTGTCACTCAAAGAGCAAGGTTTCTCTTGATGAAGGAAGACACAAGAGATGTCCTCAGCAAGAACCAGAATATCAACCAGTTCCCTGAAAAGACCATACTTGCAACCATGGGTCACCAGCCTGTACACTAATATCCCATGAAGGCACAGCTGCTTGCTTGAAATACCTACAAGCAAACAGACTACTCTCAGGTTTTTTTTAAATCAACATATTGCACAAATCATCCATTTCATCCTCACCCACAACTTCATTTTCAAGAACCAACATTTCCTCCAAAACATGGATACAGCTGTGAGCTCAAAGTTGTCTCCTCACTATGCCAAACTCTTCATAAGCTATCTGGAAGAGGGTGTTTAGAAAATTAAACTGTGAAACCTGCACTATACCTGTGTTACAGAGATGACTTTTTTATCATTTAGACTGAATACCTGGACTTACTTATTGATTTATACCACTGGTTTAACAGCTCCTACCCTTCAGTCAAATTCTCTTCTACACTAATATCAACTTTCTAGATACTATGATCTACATGTGGGATACCACCCTATGAATGACACAGTACAGAAAACCCATGGACCACCACACTTTTGTCCACAAAACGAGCAGTCATCCCAAACACATAAAAAAAAGCAGTGATCTACAGTCAGGCCCTCAGATACACCGCAACTGCTTCGAAGGGAATACTTGTGCCATGCATTTTGCCAAATCAAAACCTGCCTTTACCTAACCTGGCACTTCAGCAAGGAAATAGACTATCTTTGAAGGCACCACCCAAATAAATCACATAAAACTACTACAAAACAAAAAAGAACACCTCTTCTGACTGCCCACCTACAATCCCACACTTGAACCAATACAACAGATTAAAAAATTACTGCCTATACTTGAAAAGGGTCAGATCTAGAGAGAAATATTTCCAGTTCCCCTGCTCCTGGCTTTCAGATAGCCCCATACTTTGCTCAACTAATAATCAGAAGCCAATTCCCTGAAGATCATGGCCTCCAGGAGCCATGTTAATTGACAGTGCTACTCACTGCCAAATTTCCAGACCCCTGGGGAGTCCCTCTCCCAATTTATCTACCAGACTAGGATGGCATGTAGGGCTGGTCTGCATCTGGAGCCAGCATGTCAAGTCTGACCTAGCATATAGCCCTGGACCTGGAGTGCTGGGTCTGACCTGTATGTGGCTATGTACTGGATAAGACCTGGTGTGCTGAGCATGGGACCACATGCTGGTTGTGGGGCTGTGTTCCAGCTTGAACCCAGTGCATAGAGTCTGGGACCACACACTGGCTCTGGGACAGTATGCCAGATTGGGTTTACCATGTATCCTCAGACCCAGAGTGCTGGATTGCTGTGCAGGCTCCATGCAACATGCAAGACTGGCAGTGGGGTCAGGAAAAGGCTCAGCTCCCTAGCTACCCTAGGTAAAAAAAATTTTAAATTTATGGTCCCTTTAAAAAAAAATTACATTCAAGGGGCAGGTAATGTGAAAGAAAATATGGTATTCCCTCCTCCTATGCTCCTTCCTTTCAAACAAACCACCTAATCTCACCCAACTCCCCATTGCTCAACAGATATTAAATCGGAAACAGCCTCATTTTAACAACAGATGCTTAACTGTCAGCACATCTCCACTGCTACAACAATCAACATCTCCCATAAAGAATCCATCTGAATCCATGGATCCTACACATGCCTTACCCAACATGTGATCTGACCAATGCACTAAATACCCTCATGTTCACGGCTGGATTAACCCTTTAGTGGGCCATAGGCAAACAAACTTGTGGGCCCTGGGCCAAACAAGACCCCCCTTCCCCACTCTGATGCTGCTGCCCATGGGGAGTGGGGCTCGGAGCCACTGCTAAGAAGTAGCCACCATGCCAGCAAGGCTGGCAGAGGGGAAGAGAAGGAAAGCGGGGCAGATGGGGCCATTTGCGCTGCCACCAGAAGGAAGGACTAAGGCACCCCTGCAGCCCAGGGCCCTAGGCATGTGCCTAGACTGGCTATGCATTAATCTGGCCCTGCTCATGATAATTATGTGGGTGAAATTTAACTGCAACTATGCACCAGAAAGAACTCTCACTGAAAAAATTAAAAGGACGGAAACAAACAAATATCAGTAGGAACATATGTTCCACAGAACAACCACTCCCTTTTTGACCTCATGAGCCTTGGGCTTGAGGGAAATCATAGAATAATAGAAAATTAGGGTTGGAAGGGACTTCAGGAGGTCATTGTGCCTAACCCCTTGCTCAAAGCAGGACCATACCCAATTATATAATCCCAGGCAAGGCTTTATCTAGGCAGGTCTTAAAAACCTCCAAGGATGGAGATTCCAACCTCTCTGGGTAACCTGTTCCACTGCTGTATTACCCTCCTAGTCTACCAAACACTTTTAAATGTAGAGTTTGGGAACAAAAAAATCATAATCTGGTTAGACACTAGGAATTAAGGATAACACTATATTGGTATAAAACTATATTGCTGTATGTTAAATCACTGTAGGTATAGAGTGTTTGCTTCTCTCCTAGAATAGATATTTGCTCCCCTGTCACCTATTAACAAGGAACTGTAATAGCACCTATTGTGTTGATGTTAATTGCGCTAGTTTAGCCTGTTACCTAGCAAGGTCCTAAAAAAAACATTGTTTTACCATTTTATTTCAATATTGTAAGTAAATGCTATCTTCTTCTTCGGCAATCCCTTGACGTTGGGGATGATTGTCTTCCATGAGTGTCTTATCTATGTGTCCAAAGATGGTTGATAAAGCCTACCTGGGATCAACAGACTCTATTGCAGCTTCTGTTTGGGGTGGGTGGCACTGGATTCTTGATTTGATCCATGACATGCTGTTGCTGCTGCTCCCACTTTTTCATCTCCTGTTGCTGTCATGAGGTTTCAAAGTACTGAGATCCCTGCAGCAGATTCTTTCTCCATTTGGGGCAGTCCTGTGCAATAGTCTCCTACGAGTTGACATCGATTTTGCATTTCTTTCAGTTGGCCTTCAGGATGTCCCTAAAGGACTTTCTCTACCCTCCTCTTGAGTATACACCTTTGCTGAGCTAGGAGAATAAAACTTGCTTTGGGAGTCTAGAGTCAGACATCTGGATGACAAGGCTGGCCCAACGAAGTTGACGTCAGATGATCATTGTAC
The DNA here is from genome assembly GCF_000455745.1 of Alligator sinensis. Classification (NCBI taxonomy): domain Eukaryota; kingdom Metazoa; phylum Chordata; order Crocodylia; family Alligatoridae; genus Alligator; species Alligator sinensis. Next base: position 2,609,192 of record NW_005841903.1, read on the forward strand.
CTCAATACTCATGGTGTTTGCATGCAGGAGGATTCTAACACTGGTGTATCTGTTTACAGCAAGATGAGGATTATGACTGCTTCATAAACCATGAGATTGATTTCAGATCTGATGTCACCATCTTTGAACACCCATTTCTTCAGGCAATCAAAGCTGCACTTGTACATTTGAGACGATCCTGGATTTCTTTGTCGATGTCAGCCTTTTGCGAGAGATGGCTTCCAAGGTACAGGAAATACTCAGTATTAAGTATGTAAATGTTATAACCATTTTACTTAAATATGAGACTTCTTGCATCTTTCAAAAAAGAACATTTTACCCTGTGAAGTTCTAAGAAACTTTCAGGAATTTTACATGTTTACAAGATGGTCAAACAAGAAGCTATTGTATAAGTCCATGTTTCTTAACCAGGGTGCCACAGCACCCTGGAGTGTCCTAAGATGCTTTTAAGGGTGCCATGAAGTGCCTACAGTATTAGCAGTGTTAGGTATGCAAACACCTACACATAATTATAATTTACAAGATAAATGCAGATGAGATTTCAAAGATGAATCTAGAGCCCTAAAGTATTAAAGCCACTGAAGTTGCATACATTTCACTTTGATGCAAAAACTGTTAAGTAAGTCTGATCCAGAGGTCAAAATGTCAACATCTTAAGGGATAGCCAGCACGGGTTTGTTGCGGGTAGGTCTTGCTTGACCAATCTCATTTCCTTCTACGACCAGGTGACCTATCACCTAGACAAGGGAGAAGAGATTGATGTCATATATCTTGACTTCAAAAAAGCTTTCGATCTGGTGTCCCACGATCGCCTCTTGGAGAAACTGGCCAATTGTCGCCTTGGGTCCTCCACGATCCACTGGCTGGAAAATTGGCTCCGGGGTCGGACCCAGAGGGTAGTAATCGATGGAAGTCACTCATCGTGGTGTCCTGTGACCAGTGGGGTCCCCCAAGGCTCTGTCCTTGGACCCATACTGTTCAACATCTGCATTAATGATGTGGACACTGGAGTCAGAAGCGGACTGGCCAAGTTCACCGATGACACCAAACTTTGGGGCTTGGGAAAAAAAACCCGCAGCATCCGTATAGGCTCTGCAGTGCTATGTTGGCTAGCACTATGGAAGAAAGAGACTTGGGGGTCATCATTGACCACAAGATGAACATGAGCCTGCAATGCGATGCGGCGGCTAGTAAAGCGACCAAAATGCTGGCTTGCATCCATAGATGCTTCTCAAGCAAATCCCGGGACGTCATTCTCCCCCTGTACTCGGCCTTAGTGAGGCCGCAGCTGGAGTACTGTGTCCAGTTTTGGGCTCCACAATTCAAAAAGGATGTGGAGAAGCTTGAGAGAGTCCAGAGAAGAGCCACGCGCATGATCAGAGGTCAGGGAAGGAGACCCTACGATGACAGGCTGAGAGCCCTGGGGCTCTTTAGCCTGAAAAAGCGCAGGCTCAGGGGTGATCTGATGGCCACCTACAAGTTTATCAGGGGTGACCACCAGTATCTGGGGGAACGTTTGTTCACCAGAGCGCCCCAAGGGATGACGAGGTCAAATGGTCACAAACTACTTCAAGATCGTTTCAGGCTGGACATAAGGAAGAATTTCTTTACTGTCCGAACCCCCAAGGTCTGGAACAGCCTGCCACCGGAGGTGGTTCAAGCACTTTCATTGAACACCTTCAAGATGAAACTGGATGCTCATCTTGCTGGGATCCTATGACCCCAGCTGACTTCCTGCCCTTTGGGCAGGGGGCTGGACTCGATGATCTTCCGAGGTCCCTTCCAGCCCTAATGTCTATGAAATCTATGAAATCTATGTAAGCAAGGAAGCAAAAAACCAAGCAATAGTTATGAGTATCTATTGAGTTTCACAAAGATACGTAGCATTAGAAGAATCTGCAAATCAGGTGAAAATATTAATTTTTTCCTTTTCTTTTTAGGAATACAAGAAAGTGCATTAGGTTGGGGAATGTGGTAATTCAAAGAGCATATTTTAAATATTTACTATATTGTTGAAAACAGAAGAGAATGTAAGGAATCAGGAAGGCAGTCCAGGTAGCACCTGAAAAAAGAACTTGATGCTGTCCCTTTGAGTTGCTGTATCCTAAAGAGATTACCTAGATACTTGAACATATCTATGTATGGATTTCCTTGGATCATAACTCAACCACTGCTGCTGCCAGGCTCAAAAAATATTTTGTGTCCTAAAAGACTCAATACTAAGTTCTGGTAGATTGTTTAGTGAAAAATTATAAAATGCATAAAATAAAAAAAAAAATCTTTAAAATAGTTTTGGAATATCATTTGTTTGTCTGACGTGGGGAATAGATGGCCCAACTGAGATTGGGGCCCCATTCTACTCAGCACTACACAGAGGAAACAAATGTGAAACTCTTGAAACCAAGAGATATGCTTTGACTTATCCAGGATCACATAACAGGTCAATAGCAAAACCAGTAATCAAAAGCTGGTCTCCTTAGGCCTATCTATTAGACCACAGGAACACAGGGCATAACATATGGCTAGAAGAAATCATCAGTCTCCTGCTATTGCAGACAATCCAGTCATACAGTTCCTTTCATAAATTTTATCAAGCTCCATTATAAAACAAGTCAGGTTTCTGGGAGGCCATTGCAGAACCTAACTTCTCTTTTAACAATTTTAAATGACCAGTTCAGACCCATCTACTCTTGTTCCAACATTGCCCACTAGCTTAAAAAACTAGCTTCTCTATCCCGGTGTTTTCCTCCCCAAAATATTTGCCGAAGACAATTACTGTATCTCGTCTCAGCCCATTTTGCTAGGTTAAACAGGTCTCATATCCTTAAATGGACTATCCATTCCCTTCTTCAGCCTAATTGCCCTTCTCTGAATCTATTCCAGCTTTAAATCATCTCCCTGAAACCTGGATGACCAGAATTGTATATTGTAAGCCAGATAAAGTCTAAGCAGTGCATTGTATTAGTGCCATATGCGTATTAATAATGTTCCAATTTGTCCTGTCTATGTGGAAGGAATTCAAACCAGTGACCAAAAAGTGGAAGGCTTCTGTTTTCATTTGAACCCCTCAGCCTACAGAGACCCTATAATTTACTATAGAACTTAGGAATGTAGGAATTCTTCTTAACGTGGGCTCTTTTTATCTAATGAAGTACACTCCAAAATGACAGTAAATTGCAGCAGACCAAATTGTAACAACTAAACCTTCTTGTACCATCCTTGTACTAAAAGCAACAGAAGGTCATTCCATTCCTAATGGAACAGCATTTACTCTGTTGTCCAAGTGTAAAAGAAATTGGATAGAAATTTCCCTATTTACCACAGAGTACCCAGATATTATTCAGGCGTAGAAAGCAGAATACATTATCCTGTAGTCAGCTATTTGCACAGTGATGGATTACATGAAACAACAACCTGTAGAAGATGGTTCAACAACCTACACAAAAATGTTGTCTGGTACTGTGTTTCTAAGCTATAGTTGCAGATTTATACTTCAGGTGGATTTTGTTAGCTCTCTGAATCTTTTTCTCCTGGGAGGAGGTAAAAGTAGAATTGGATTTATATCCCTGTGTTTTCTGAACCAGACACTGGCTAATACTGTAGGAGTCTAGGTACAAAATGACATTAAAGGCTGTGAGTATATGATGTTAATCAATAGATTACTGTCTCAGTGGGAGTTTGCCCATTTCTGCCTTAAGAGAGTTAAATTGCAACATCCAGCTGTGCTGGGCAGTATTGAAACAAGCAGTCAATACTCTCTTCCAAGAATCGATATATACAAAAGTAACTCAGTGATGCAAGCAGCCTGAACAAAGTGTATGGAGGAGAAAACTAAGCAGCAGTCTGCTTTGTGCATTATGCCTCATACTGGTTAAACAGACACAAACAGACAGCTGGAAAGAGGATGTGCTCTATCCATTTAAACCAGAAAAACCCATGTCAAGTTATGAATGGTAAAACTGAAAACTAAAAACACAGGAGATGACCACTCCATTAATGCAGAAGGAGGTACCTAGCCATGTTAGTCTGAAGTCAGGCCAATGGCAGAGTAGATTTGCACCTTATAGACTAACTCAATCAGAGATGTATCACATAAGCTTTTATAAGCTTGAGTTAACTTCATTAGATGTGGTGAAAGGAAATGCACAGAGCAGTGCATCAAATCCATTTAATACTGAGGCCTGATTCAGCAAACATTCAATTATTTCCATTCCTTTACAACAAAGCTCTTAAGCATATGCTTAAGTGACATGAAAGTCAATAGTTGTATTAAAGTGCTTCACTGACTCATGGTCCAAAAGGCTACTCAGCTGGAAGCAGTTAACACCCTAGCCTTCTTCCAGTGGCAGATCCAACTTGAAAGGCTGGATTTAGACTTCTGTAAATCCTTAAAAAGCTGGGGACGCTCAGTTGAAGGCTAGTCTTCTACTGTGGCCCTTCTTTGTGGTGGACATTTGGTTGTGAAGGTTAGATGGGTCTGCTTTGGATTAATTATTGAGTACATACTTATTTTCTTGGAATGGATTTGCCATCAGATGGATGAAAGAGCTCATACTATATCTCAAACCTCCCAGTTCTGCTTTTTGAAAGATTGCTTAACAGGGTGTTATAAGTAATTCTCTCTATAAGTCAAGCCTCTGAAAGCCTTTAGTGCTGGAAATAGGTATGGATACTTGATTTGAACATTGTGTTGGTTTATTTGGGAGAGAGGGAATGGAAGATATAAAAGACATCTGTTCTAAAGAGAATGTTACTAGAACACTATTTGCTTTTGTTTTTATTTCTCTAATATGCTTACTTTTAGAGCTGTCATTTTTCTTTTTAATACCCAACTTCAATTTGTAGGTGGGTCTGTGGGAGGAAAATCATGAAAGAATAGGAGATTAACAAAGTGGGGGAAATGATTTCATGCAGTCTTTGCTTAGTTGAAAATAACAAATACTGAAAAATATACTTCAGGAGCAATGACAGCTGCTGCCTATGGTAGGTGTTCTAACTGCATAAAAACAAGCTGGTTTATTTGTTCCTTGCTAAGGTAAACATTCATTTTATTAGCAAACCTGCTAAAACATCTTTCAGAAAAAATCAGTAACTTCTCTAATTTCTTTGGAGCTTTGAAGTAAAGAACGCAGAAACACCACAACCAGGTCAGAATGTCTTTTGAAACTATGGATTCTTATTTGAAATCTCTGTGTTTATTTTGTGAATCATGTTCAGATGTTTTCACAACTAACAGTGCCAATATTGCATGGCACCCTTAAGATAATTTAGTGGCACCTTGATTGACAATGACTACTCAAGAGTAAAGTTCAATGAAAACTCCACCGTTTTCAAAATTTTCCTAACTTCCCAAAGTATTCATCTTTTGAGCATAAATGTTCAACCTTGTGTTCTACCCAGTTTTGAAGTTCAGTAAAATGTCTTTAACCAGTTTTGAGTATAGGTGAATTAACGGGAGTTAGCAAGGGATATCCCTTTGTTTCTTCTAAAAAAGAAATAAAGTACTTGCAAGGTTTTGAGCATGGCCAGTAGAACATCTCTAGAGGTAGGAGGTTAGAACTGCTACTAGGGGAATTCCTATGTGAACAGGCCGTGATATAGATGATTATAGGCACATTAGTAGACTATTTTATAAATGTTTCTAAGACAGAGAGTTTAACAGGTTAATAGGTGTCTTGTAACTATGATAATAGACAACAATTGATCAACCATTTATTAAAACATCTATAACATTTATTAACAGAAAGATTTTATTAAGGCAGATTTAATATATTCTCTAAATCAGAAGATTTCAAGAGCAATATTAATCTGGCCATATTGTAGAAAAGTATTGTTCACAGAGACGACCCAAGCAGGGTGCAAGGCCTGGGGCAAATCAGCCTGTGCAGGGCCCCACCCCTGGATGTGAGGAAGCCAGTGGCAGATGCGGTGGTAGGGGGGAGGGATGCCAAGCAGCCAGACAGGAAGCCAGAGGCAGTGCAGAGTCACCACGCCACTCAGCCCAACACTGCGGGGCCCCCCAAAGCACAGGGCCTGGGGAAGTTGCCCCAATTTGCACCCCCGCCCCCAACAAGGACAGCCCTGACTGTTCACTATTCCTGTTTTCCTGGCTATCTATATCACTTAATATGCTCTGGTTTATATTTGTACCATGTGACATACATGATTTTCAATGAAGTCATGGTAACATTATTGGAAGGACTTTGCTTTCTACTCTCCTGGCTTGTTTATTTTACCTGTTCAGCCTTAATGTTGCATGGATGCATTTTTATATTTATGGCATGTTGGCTAAGCGCAGACAGTCAAAAAGCCCAAGGCTGAATAGATTCAATCTTCTCAGGTTAGTCTAAACTGCATAGATTGGACCAATAAGCAAGTAAACAGACATTCACTTTTGATTCTGAAAATGCTGCCACATGCAGCAGGGCAGAAGCCAGGGAGGGCGAGGGGTACTGCTAGAGCATACCTCCTGCTCTGAAGGAACAGACAGCTTTGGTCAAGGCTAGGCTACCCACCCTCTAAGGGGGCACATGTGGGGGAGGTGCAAAACATCCTGGGATGCTGAGGGACTGAGAGTTAACTTGAATATGGAGGGGATCTAGGACAGAAGTTCAATAAATGGATTTAACTTAAATCAGTTAAGTCTGACACTACATTCATCCAGGTTTATCTTAAACCAGTTTTGGCCATTTTGAAAGTGGTTTATATGCACTGAACTTCTGTTGTGGTACAGACTTGAATTGGTTTCTGATCACTTATACCACCAGTTTGTATGTAACTTCTGTCCCTACCTGTTAAGTTTGGAAACTGAATGTCATGAATTAGGGGTTTGTGGGAAGTCTTGAATGGTTTCATTAGTTTATTTTACTAATATAGTACGTGTAGTCTCTATGTATAGGTAACATCAAGCTATATTTTACCTTGACATTATTATGTTTATATGAATCGTGGTATTTGATATAAACTGTATTTTTGTGTGTTATAATAAGGCCAGGATTGCGTAGCATGATAATGACTTTCAAATGATAAACAGTGAGTTTCTTTGGCATCTAAGGAGAGGATGAAAAAGCAGTAATCAGTCTCTTACATGAGCATGTTTCTTCATAGAGAGACCCTTCCAAACGATGACTAATTTACATTTTAAAAGGAAAAACCCTAGCACCTAGAAACAGGAAAGACATTTCCCACTGAGGGGAAATTAGGGGAGAGACAGTATATTGGATAAGTGAATCTCCAGGTCTGAAAGGATGCATGTATGCTCCTGTTCTTAATTAGATCAGGAAAGATTTTTTCTATGGCAAACATATACCTTGCGGGGGAGGGGAGAGCAGGAAGTAATAAACATAATGTGCCCCCCCCCCCGACAAAAAAAAGAAAAGAAAAGAAAATCCATTAGGCGAGGTACGTGAATTGTCAGATAGTAAGTTGTACTTGAGCCTTCAGTCTTACAGGACACAAGGAGGCTGTGGTCCCTCAGTCCCGATGATAAGTAAAGAAGCTGACAAGAGAGGTCTGACAGAAAGGTCAGAGGCAGGATCTGCATTTTAACCTGTTGAAGGTGGCTAGGGACTGCATCCTTGGATTTAAGGTGCAGGGTATTTGTTCGGATATTTTTTTGTTTATTTATTCTCATACCTGTATCTGTATCTCAACATATGGTTACTGATTTCTTATCTTGGTTCTCATTTTCCTAATAAATCCTTTTGGTTATCTTTTTACCAACTTGTTACCAGTGATGCTTGTGATTCCAGAGTATTTGATCATATAGGCTGACCCATTCTACAGAAAAGAAGATCCATTTTTTCTGAGCACATAACCAGACAAGGGTGTCATCTTTCTAGCTGGCCATATATCCTTTGCTAAGAATTGGTAAGGCCTAGGTGAAACTGGTAAGGCTAAGGTGCCATAAGCCAAGAAATTGGTCTTTGGCAAATCTCAGCAGGTTCTCAATGGTCAAGGAGCAGGCAGCAGAGAGGAGTTTGGGGCAGAAGGGCACTCCAAGATGGGGAAGTGTGTGCCTTAAAGATTTACACAGCCTGCATTCAGTGTGGGGTGTGGCACACTGACCATCAATAACTGCATGCAATTGAAAAAAAAAATTAAAATAACTTAGATTAGCTATTTTCATTGACTTCAGTGTGGTTGCACCAATTTATGCTAGTTTCTATTGATATTTTTAAAATCAAAACTTTAAAAGCAGAGAAAAATAATTGCCTATCAGCTCTATAACACTTCACAAAGATGCCCCATTCTGTGACATCCAGAAAAGCCTATCATAATGAATGTGATATCACTGACTTTTACCACTAGAGAGAAAAAGAGACATATCTAGCCATCAATAAACACAACATCAGATCTACTTTTATTAAACACAGATTAATGATGTAAAGTATCAAACTCATAAGACATCCTGGCCCTCACTTCCCAATTGGTGAACACATATCCCTATAAATTGAAAATTGTGTAGGTATCAAAACAAAGCTTCACGGGGTTCAACTCAGGGTTCAGTATACCTCAATGAAAACCCAGGGGGTCAATGCTAAACATGATTTTTCAATGTTAGCTTTACATCACCAGATCTCTCATTTTATGCAAGCAATGTCATCAGTAAGACTCAGACCTTTCATCTTTCTGGAGATCTTTACACAAAAGCTTGATTAAAAAAAGTATTATGACTACCTGAAAACCAATTCTTTATTGTATGTCTGGGGTATATAATTGACATTACTCACCCCAAGAGACACTTATTGCAGTCCAAAATGTAATCAGCTGCAGGACAATGAAAAATCACGAAAGGACTTTCTTTTACATACCAGTGCAGCTAGGAACATAATCCTGAAAGTCCCACTGGCCATTAAAAACTCTTCTTACTGCAGCTAGGTCATGTTAGGTCAGCAGAGCTGCATAAATTACAGACTTCTGTATTATAAGTAGACATTAACTTAAAATCAGGATGACTGTAGCCTGTAAGAGACAAAAACTTGATGATAATCAGGCCATCCCCTGCAGTACTGGAATGGAGGAAATGGGGTCATGTTGAACACAACTGTATTTTTCCATATAGGTAAGACTGACAGATGATCCAAACGGCTGACAAACTAGGTAGGAACTCAGTAGTACAACGTGAATTAAACATGGAAGCACAGGTTTAGTGAAAGCGATAGAAGTGCAGGGCACAAAGTTCTTAGTGTTAAAATAAAGATCCCAACGTCTGTTCCTAGTATAGATTCATAGATTCATAGATGTTAGGGTCGGAAGGGACCTCAATAGATCATCGAGTCCGACCCCCTGCATAGGCAGGAAAGAG
>NW_005841903.1:2621387-2626186 GCF_000455745.1 Alligator sinensis
CCAACCTAGAAGAAAACACATGCTTACCTTTGGGGGACAGGTGAAGCCCATCCCAACTGAGCATGTCCCTCGTGATGTGTGGGTCGTTGTCCAGGAAGCCGAAGCCTGCCTCGAGGCACCACTGCCGAAGCCGCCAGTTGGTCTCTCGGATGCAGTTCTCATGCCGTCTTCTGCGTCTGTTCACTGGTAGGATGGAAGAGAATACCACCTGTGCACCGAACTCCCTCAGCACGCCGCCCAGAGCACTGTAGTCCGCCATCAGGTAATCGGGGGTTCTCCTGGCCGCATCATTAGTACCCACATGGACTAGGACCATGGGGTAGTAATCGGTGGGCTTGATCCTGGCCTGGATTACCTCCTTCACATCCCGAATCTTTGCTCCGGGCAGGCAGTATACCTCTCATGTTGAGGAGTCCTGGCGACAGATGGGCCCTTCCGTACCTCTCAGGATGGAGTCGCCTATGACGAGCACTCGTCGCCTCCTCCTCTGGGTCCGCTTGGATCTCTTGACCTGTCCGGAGCATGAAGAATGTACTACACTGATCTTCCAGAACTCTTGGTTGTCCCATTCCAGAACAGTTGTAAACAAGTGAAGCAAAGCCTTCTGTACAGTTTGTTGGCATTTCTCTATTTGTATAACATACAATAACTTTGCAAATCACTACCTAATCAATTCCAAAATCTCAGGTAATGCTCCAGCCACCAATGGGCAAAATCTTGCTAATATTATTCTTAATAGTAATAGTTTATTTACAGACTTTTCTGAAACAATACAGTACTTTTCTGAAACAATACAGTAAAATTAACAATAACATTATGTACAATAATAAAATAATATACTTGGTGGCTGTTAATAAAAGGCTGTTAATACAAACAAGATCATACATTCTGCTGGTTTAAACAAAATTAAAACAGAATATTATATAATGTATAATAAATAAATAACATATAATGTGTGTGTGTGTGTATGTATATAACACACACAAATAGATCAAATGAAACAATATACAATAGTACAATAAAAACATAAGAACAGGGTAATTTTTTTTTTGCCCCTTATTCTTACTGCACATAACACAAATACACCTAGGATACGCTGGGATTTATTACAGAGGAACCAAATTGTTTTTCCCTCATTAGCCCAGTATTTAATTTTTTCCATCAATGAAGGGATCCATTTCTCTCCTATTTCTTCAAAGAATGAGCAAAACCACAAGTCCCATAAGAATATATGCCACTTGTATATGGGGTCAGATACCACCTGCCTATAATCACTATACATTGTGTTTGAATGAAATCAGAGAGTAGTAATAGCCTCCCATTGTTTGTAGTTTTGTACTTCAGGTAGATAGGTTTCTAGGCCAACACTGCTTTATTCATCACAAAAAAGAAGTAATTCAAGATGATCTCTCTGCCTGAATATCTGTCTGCATGCTGGTACCTTTAATTCTTAACTTTATATCTTGCTTTAAATATAGGGGTAATAATGGGTCAATGACTATTTGCACATTTCCCATGTTATTTATGTGGAGGAGAATATACTTGTTATTTAAGCATCAAATCACTTACTAAACCATTTACCCAACAAATATATCCATTATTTGGAAAGGAAAAGTCTCCTAAAATACACTCCTTAGGTATCTGAGAGGACTACAGGCTCTAATTTTTATCCAGTAAGTTAGAGTTCTTAATTGAGCTGAAGTGCTCATGTTAAGGAGCCCTGTTTCAGATCACATGAGGCCCCACGTCATAGAATTTGGAAGAGATAAAAGCTACCTTAAAAATTAACGAGATTTTCTCCTATTTTTGAACAAACCATGGGATCAGCTCTCCATAGTTCTGCTCCGCACCATAGAATGGACTTCTGCCTTAGATCTATAGACCTTCAATACTGCAAGTACCATCCTTTTGCCAGTCTTACTTTAAAAGGATAGAACTCCACCCAAATCTTGTTTTGTTTTAATGCTTATGCTTTTCAACGTGATCAAAATCTTATTTCAGCTAAATCTTACAGAAAACAAGAAGAGCCTGACTGCTATAGACACCATCATTCGGTCACCCAGGATACAGGGGTCAGGCAGTGACCTCAGAGAGACCCATAGCAGGGGAATGGATGCAGGGATTATTCCAGTGGTTTTCAACTTTTTTAGACTCAAGGCACCCCTGTTTAGACTCAAAGCATCCTTTGTAAAATGCCAGCTCTTAGTTTTCACTAATTTTTTGACTATGGAAAAACAGTAGAGCAATTCACCTATTGCAGACAACTCAAAAATGCACAGGAGGTCAGACTCTTTCTAACACTATGGATTCCTAACTGGGTTTCTCTCCCATGAATCATGTTTGCATACCTAAAGTGCTAACATTGTGTGGCATCCTGCAGCATTCTTGAAAGGATTATAAAGCACGGTGACTGGGAATCTTTGGGTTAGACAGTGACCAGGCCCATTTCACAAACTTCTTCCTACCTCCAGGGGACCACTCCTTTGTGCCCCTGCCTCTCCCCTCTCTTTTCCTCACTTTGGTCAGAACTTGATAGAAATGAAGGTTTTGTTGGTTTTCCAGTTTTCACCAAAACCAACAGGATTCTAGATGGAATGAGTAAACATATAGGCTAGGGACAGAAGTTACACATAAGCTGGTTTAAGTGATCTTAAAAAAAATGGTTTAAATTTGTAAAAGAACATAAGTTCAGTTCACATAAATTAGTTTCAAAATTGCCAAAACACATATAAGATAAGCCTGATTGAATGTAGTATCAGATTGATTTGGGTCAAACCAGTTTATGCAACTTCTGTTCCAGACCCCTTCCTGGTTTAAGTTAAATCAGAGTCCTCCAGCATCCCAGCATGCTCTGCAGCCCTGGGCTGGGCTGTCTGTTCCAGCCAAGTAGGACTGGCCTCGCCCTTCTCCTACCTAACTTGGGCACTCCGACTGGCTGAGAAAAGGTTGGGATGGGAAACCCTGATCTGGAGTTCTGCTGGGTCTACCTGGCAAGGGGGCAGCAGCCCTTACCAGGTGTCCCCAACCGCCCACCCCCTCGCTGTTCCAACAGCAGGAGCAGGGGCAGGGCCAGACCCTGTAGCCCGAGGGTACGAGGGGTTTAATCCCCCCATTGCATGGGGGAGCAGCATGGGCATTGACAGGCTTCGCTCATGCACCCAGGGCCACAGCAGCCAGACACCAGTAGCCTGAGGGAAGGGGGGGTGGTTAATCCCCCTATTGCAGGCAGCAGTAGCACGGGCACTGACATGGGACCCTGGGCTGAGTCACTCTGAGGACCAGCCAGCCAGCCATGAGGAAGAGGAGGGGGGGGGGGAAAGGATGTGACCTGGATGCAGGGAGGGGGGGAAATGGGGCTAGTTATACCCTGACTCACCACTACCTCCAGCTGCTGTAGCACAGCCGGGCTGGGGCAGTCCCAGAGAGTGGGGGGTCAGCACCGCTGCCTCCCGCCTTCAGCCCTGCTTGGGAGCCGCAGTAGCAGGTGGGTTGCAGCTGCAGTGTGGCTCCCCACCCCATTCCTCTCCTGGCAGTGGCAGAGCAAACTACTGGGGAGGGAATGGGTGAAGCACCTGTCACCCACTGCCTGCTTGCTAGGCAGGGCAGGCTGCTGTAGGCCAGGGCCATGGGCCTTGGTGGGGATAAGCAATGGAGTGCTGCAGCTCAGCCTGGCTCAGCCCTGCAGTCCAGGGGCCTTGGCAGCAACTGGCTTGTGGTGCCCCGAGTGCCTCACACCACCTTAAGCAGGCAGCGGTGACGGGTGCTTAACCTGCACTCACTGCTATAGTTCGCTTCACTGATGCCAGTGGGAGAGGGAGGGGCAGCCTGCCACAGACCAGTTTCTGCCTCCCTGCAGCCAGGTCATATCCCTCCTTCCCTTCCCCCTCCCCATGGCCAGCTGGCTGCTCCTCAGAGGGACTGGCCCAAGGTGCTGTGTCAGTGCCTGCACCACTGCTGCCTGCAATGGAGGAATTAAATCCCCCTCCTTCCCTCAGGCTACTGGCATCTGGCTGTTGTGGCCCTGGGTGCATCAGTGGAGCCTGTTGGTGCCTGCGCTGCTCCCCCCTGCAATGGGGGGATTAAATCCCCTTTTCCCCTCAGGCTACCAACTTTGGCCCTGTTCCCACTCCTTCCTCCAGCCAGCAAGTGAGTGGAGGTGGGAGAGCTGGGGACCCCTGACAGGGGTTGCTTCCCAACTCCCTCTCCAGGCAGACCTAGGCAGGAGTCTCTGTAGGCCAGGGTTGGGGTTTTAACTCCTTCCCAGTCATACTCAGGTCTGCCTGGGCCTAGCTGTACCACCCCCCCAACCTGTCCCCCACTTCACCTGAGCTTAGTTTCCCTGCACCAGAGGGCTTCTGGCCTGAGCCACTGTAGGCATGTGACTGCATTTCTGGAGTCAAAAGTGAATGTCTATTCACTTGCAATTTGGTTCAATCTATGCCGGTTAGACTAACCTTCACAAATTAAATCAATTCAGGCTCAGGCTTCTTGAATGTCTGCCCCTAGCCATAGAGACCCAACTGCAGTGGTACTGAAGTCCTTGTCAGTCATACTGGCTACATAACCAACAAAGAGTGCAGTTCTTTGGTCTATGTGCATTTCAGCTAGATGAAGCAATGCAGTTTTGATCTGATAGTAATAGGAAAGTATATCATATTAACAGATTTGATCTAAACTCCACTGAGCTAAATGAAGAAACTCCAATTTCTGGAACTCTCTCCATCCATAGCTAATAGTTTAACATGAATCCATGGTAAATTATAAAAGCATTCCTTTTACACAAGTGATACCTACTCTGC
>NW_005841903.1:2626217-2631523 GCF_000455745.1 Alligator sinensis
CTGAACCAAGTGGGACTAAGTACTGTTCTAGGCAAAAAATAGATCCAAAATAACTAACTTATTTCTACAGATGTTTTATAGCTGAGAACTACCACCTGCTAAGAATCCCATTCATTTGTGAGCAGAATATGAATAGTTATTCTTCATCTTGGAGGCTATGTATCAGCCACCCCCTCAAATGAATCTGAATAAACATTCTCTCTCCTTCAAATACTGACAAAACACCACTGCTGAAATATTAAATATTTCAGAAATCTATTAAAATATGGTTCAAGTCTGTGTGTGATTAAAAGGATAAAGGAAGGAATTTGGAAATGATATACAGGGGGGAAACCTATTTCTGGTCAAGTTGTATTTATGCAGGCCTCAAATCTGAATAGATTAATGAACAAACTTAGTTTTGCATACTCTAAATATTCCTTTTGATTTCAATGAAATTACTAACAATGCATTCTAGTTAATTTTGTATGTGCACAATTGGGGTCTCAATTTGGGAAGCAAAGGGCATGAGCATGTGTGTGATAAGGGGCTTAAAATACAGCAGTGCATTAATTAGAAGCCACTTAAGCTTCAAGAAGCAAAAACAACTAAAATGGCTAGGATTTAATTTTCAAAATAGGAATGAGACACCCCATACATTTTAGGGGTAATGGCTATTTCCAAAGTAACAACAAATCAGATTTTGGGGACCAATCACAATTAGTCAAAAAAGGATATTGTGCAACCCATGTCTTATTTGTAACCCATGTGCTACCATATCCCTTTTGAAAGTATCTCTTCTGGGGTATTCTATAGTAACTAGATAACATTCTAAAAATCAGCACCGTGAAGTAAGAGTTCATTAATTAATTTTAGCAACTTATTGTCACATGTGATTTCAATTCAGCCTAACCACCCCTCCTGGAAAGCAACTCAAGCATAGCATTCTTATTCACTGATTAATTAAAAATCATGTTGCTTAAATTAAGAGCAGATTTAAGTGTTATAACCAACATTTTGCATGAGTATCAAACTCTTTCATAAATATTTGCTCTTTGCTGAAGTTATTTAAATTACCTAAACTAAGCATATTTTAAAAATATTGTTAATAATGGATTTGAGCCTGAGTTAAAAGGGTAATTTAAAGTGACGATCAGCAAACTTCAGAAGTTGCAGTTCAGATGGAATTGAAAAGAGGAAACTGTGGGACTGGTTTGGAAAAAAACTGGTAATACACCAGATCCTATATTACTTTGAGGTATAAGGTTGACTTACCCATCCATCCATATACATTATTCTGACCATTAAGACCAATCACTCTTTCATTAACCTAAATGACAGCATGTGCCTACTCAATTTCCTTCCTCCTCTGTAGTTTGAGGCATCTCTAGCAGATCTCTACCAGATCAAGATTTGCTATTTCACAGGAAACTCCACAATAGCTGAATAATTTTTGTTCCAAAATGGAAGGAAATAAAAAAAAAATCATAATTTTGATAAATTCAAAATTCAATATTCTGCTCTTGACTTATAAACATTTTATATGAATTAAAATAAAAAACCATGAGGCAGAAATTCATAGATGGCCTTGTCTTTGTACAGATAAAAGGAGAAGCTCTTAGTTTTGTCAAAATATCCCAATAGCCTCTTTGACAAGAGGGAGAATGCTGTCACCAAAATGGAACAATGTTAGAAGAAAACTCTTCTTAGGATAAGACCTTACAGTAATCTTCATGTTGGACCCTATAGTGATCAACAGGTTCAATAAACATAGGTGGGGTGACATGGGAGGGCAGGATTCAGAGAAAAAGGATCAGGCTTCTCAGAGTTCAAACAGTGAGCAAGCCTGGGTGGCAACAGGAGACACTGCAGCCACTGGGCACTCCAGGGCTGTGGTGCTCTCTGCCTGGTAGAAGCAGTGAGCCGGTCCTGCCCTTAGCTCCTAGCCCTGCCCCTTATCACCAAGCCTCTAGTGGCAAGTAACAGCTCTGCAGATGAAGGACAGTCAGAGATGGTTTTTTGCCTTAAGATGCAACTAACTGCTCTGCTAAGCTGAATGACACTAAACTGATTAACATTGTTTGGCTTACAGAGTAAGTTTTAACAAGGCCCTAACTAACTAACAGCTACTACCTAAATGAGGGGCTATCTCCCAACTCCCAACTCTTCCAAATTAGGAAGTCCCTCTGAATTCTCTTTTATCACTACAGAACACATCCTGAGGATTTCTCCAAAGGAAGCAATAAGTAGTGCCAAAATTTGACATCATTCCAGCCTCAAGTTCAGGATTTTAATCTCCTAAAGTCTTGCCATATTCAGATTCAAGGTTTTAGCTCAAACCCAGCTTTGATAATTAGATTTGATCATTCGATAAAGTAGTAAAACACTACATGAAGGTAGTTCCTCTCATCCTGAGCTCACAAAACATGGGACAAAAACTGTGTACTTAAACCTTTCAAATTACATCCTTGATAAGTCGTATCATTATATATTACAGAACAGTGAAACTGAGGTACAATGACTAATCCAGAGAGGCTGAGTGATTGTCCAGAGTCACAAAGTAAATCAGTAACTGAGTCATGAACAGATCTTAGGAGCTTTCATTCATAATTAACTTCCTCCTCCAGCTCTAGCAACCAAACACAGTCTTCATTACTGATGCGTTTCTTCCTGCCCCACAGTCTAGACTTCTGAAAAACAGGAAACAATTGCTCTTTAGTTTTTGCTAAAAAATTTAGATTTTGTATTGGAATTTTAAAAATAATATTGCAGGAATTTAAGAATTTAGGAAGGAAAGAAGGGAGGAAGAATGTTACTTGAGCTTTAGCAACGTACAAAAGGACTGGGGCTTAATAGAACCTATTGTGACTGCTGTGTGTGTGTGAAAGAGCAAGAAAGAACTACAATGAGATGATTTAATGTAGTGCTTTGCTGTATCATTTCAGCCTTAGTACCTCCTGTATGAGTAAGTTAAACATTATCTTACTGTTGATATCTATTAATAATTTAACTCAGATCCTCTTTTAAGCAAAGATCAAAAGTGAACTGCGCCACTGATGAATATTTACATACAGTTGGCACTTAGTTGTTTCACAGGCCTGTGCAACCAAATCTTGTAGTGATTTTTGCTTGTCATATGACAGAGTACATGATTACTGCAATATGCTTTTAACAGAAGACAACTGGATTATATGCAATGTCACTTGCAAAGAACAAGTTCTCTTTACAGGAAACAACCAAGCAGACAGGTAGGCACTGGGCAGGTATTAGAAGGAGAATAGACTCTTTCCTGCTCCAGATGCAAAGGAGAATGATGTTACTCCCTGCATGCAAAAGAAAACTCTGCAGGTACAGTTTTATAGTCACAATTCCACTAGCTTACTTCCTCTCGTGGTACTACTCTCTCACCCCTCACCTGTCTTGGAAGGAGAAAGCCCTCACAAAACAAACCGAGTTCTCCCATCCTTTCCTCCTCTTTGGGGACATTTCACTCTACTTCAGTGGCCCAGGTCACTGGATTTGACTCTTAAGTAAATAACATGGCTCTTCCTGCATATTTTCAGCATATGGGATTTACATACTATGCTGTGATTATTTTTAGACTTAATATGCCAAATAGGCCCATAATCTGCAGCAAGTAGAAACATATAATTAGTAATTATTGTGCAGAAACATTGTACTTACTAAGTGAAATCACTATGTAAAGAAATAGCAGGAGAAAATAGAATTTGGTCTCATTGTAGCATCCTGTATGCTAGAGAGATCTCAAAACTCAAATATATTAAAGTGCAAGCGAAATCAATTAAAAGAATATGTATGACCTCCATTTCTAACACATACCCAGAGTTAGCAGTGATATTAGCTAGTTGTGAGAAATGCTGTTATGGATGAATCTGAAAGTTTTACTTTTCAGTTTGGGTAACTTACCAAACTTGTCTAAATCAAACAACTTAATTCAACAGAACTGCCATAGAAATCTCATAAAAACAGGAAAGGAACAGATAACTCAAGGAAACTGTAACGGAAAAATGGATCCACTTCTAAGGAACTGTCCTAAAACCTAAATATGTGCATAATTCTGGTAACATAAGTAACCAAAGTGAAAATTACCATGATCTACCTGACCTACAAATCTGTAACCCAGAAGTCAATACAAAGAAGGATATTAAACATAACATGTTGGACCAAATTCTGTAGATCCCTGATTACATGCGTCTGTCATTATACAGAATACTATGTACCTGGTATTCTGTCCTCCATTTTAAATGTGAACAAAACCTATGACATTAGCTAAGATGCTCTGTGCTTGGCCATCTGGCAAATTTGGTAATTATAAGGAAATTTTACTGTAACCTAGGCTTTACTTTATCTACCCCTCTTACTCCTTTATCCTTTTATACATGCCAAACTAACTAAAGGCACAAAACACTAAACCTGGGACTCATAGTATTTGTCACTACAACATTGTTCACTCTGCCTTGGGATTATTTCCCTTTCTCTTACTCAGGGTCCATCTTACTCATTTGGACTGTAAGTGATTTGGGACAGGGACCATGTACTCCTCCATGACTGTAGGATATCTACAACAATAAGGCCCATTAGCAGTACTGTAATAAACATGATTATTATTAATTATAATTTACATCCCTTTTCCTTTGCTGAGTTTACTTACGATGGGAAATGAAGGTCTGATGGGCTGAGGCTCCAATAGCATAAGTAAGAAGAGGCAACTGGGGAGAAGGTGCAAATACAGAAGTCACCACAGGTGCTGGCTGCCCCCTGTAGCTGGTGACCAGCCACCCCCACCACATGTAGTTGGGCTGCTGGTGCCCAGGGCACAGAATGTCCCTGTTACACCTCTCATGGGCTGATTCATAGATGCATAGATGTTAGGGTCAGAAGGGACCTCAATAGATCATCGAGTCCGACCCCCTGCATAGGCAGAAAAGAGTGCTGGGTCTAGATGCCCCTAGCTAGAATCCTATCTAACCTCCTCTTGAAAACCCCCAGGGTAGGGGAGAGCACCACCTCCCTTGGGAGCCCATTCCAGACCTTGGCCACTCGAACTGTGAAGAAGTTCTTCCTAATGTCTAGTCTAAATCTGCTCTCTGCTAGCTTATGGCCATTATTTCTTGTAACCCCCGGGGCGCCTTGGTGAGTAAAGCCTCACCAATTCCCTTCTGTGCCCCCATGATGAATTTATATGCAGCCACAAGGTCGCCTCCCAACCTTCCCTTGTGGAGGCTGAAGAGGTCCAGGTGCCCTAGTCTCTCCTCATAGGGCTTGGCCTGCAAGCCCTTAACCATACGAGTGGCCCTTCTCTGGAC
>NW_005841903.1:2632221-2632772 GCF_000455745.1 Alligator sinensis
GTCATGCATCTGCTGATGCACGATAAAATGCCATTAGTTTTCCTGATGACTTCGTCACACTGACGACTCATGTTCATGTTGGAGCCCACTAGGACTCCAAGATCCCTTTCCACTTCCGTACCACCAAGCAGGTCATTTCCTACGCAGTGGGTATGCTGGACATTTTTCCTCCCTAGGTGCAGCACTTTGCATTTCTCCTTGTTGAATTTCATTCTGTTGTTTTCTGCCCATATGTCCAACCTGTCCAGGTCTGCTTGTAGTTGTTCCCTGCCCTCCGGCGTGTCCACTTCTCCCCGCAGTTTTGTGTCATCTGCAAACTTGGACAGAGTACACTTCACTCCCTTGTCCAAGTCGCTCATGAAGACATTGAAGAGTATTGGTCCAAGGACCGAGCCCTGTGGGACCCCACTGTCCACACCCTTCCAGGTCGATACCGACCCATCCACTACGACTCTCTGGGTGCGACCCTCCAGCCAATTCGCTACCCACCGGACTGTGTAGTCATCCAAGTCAGAGCCTCTTAACTTGTTCACCAGTATGGGGTGGGATAC
>NW_005841903.1:2632833-2640627 GCF_000455745.1 Alligator sinensis
GTCATAAAAAGAAACTAGATTAGTCAGGCATGATCTACCTGCTACGAACCCGTGCTGGTTTCCCCTCAGCATAATTTGTCCTGCCGGGCTCTCGCAAATGTGAGGCTTGATAATTTTTTCAAAGACTTTGCCTAGGATGGAGGTGTGACTGACTGGCCTATAGTTGCCTGGGTCCTCCTTCCTCCCCTTCTTGAAAATGGGGACCACATTGGCCCTTTTCCAGTCCTCCGGGACCTGGCCCATGTGCCATTAAAAGTGTCCCCGCCAGTGGCTGTGCAATGATGTCAGCCAGTGCCTTCAGTACCCTCGGAAGGAGCTCATCCGGGCCTGCTGACTTAAATGCATCCAGTTCCTCCAAGTGTCTCTGCACCATCTCAGGGTCTACGCTTGGTAGTCTGGCGTCCTGCTGCTGCCTCTCTACAATCCCAGTGAGAGCCTTGTCTTGCCCCTCCCTTAGGAACACTGATCTTCATTTGCTTTTAGAAGAGAAACAATGTGAGGAGGTCTTTCTCCTGCTAGCATTTTGTCTGCACTAATTTACTATTATTAGCAGTAAAAGCTTCTAATGACCTGGTAGCTCCAATACAATTCTTCGATAGTGGAGCTGCTATAGCTGTGCAAGCCAGTGAGAAGGTCAGTGGGAGAAACGAAAACGGTGACCTAAGCTGCCCTGGCCACTCTCAAAAGAAAGGACAGCTAAGACAGAAAGGCCAGAGTCCAAAAATGGCAAAGGCTCTGGTATGTAATAGAACAGATAGAGCTTCCAAAGGGGAGAGGTTGGCAGAAGCCCTGAGTAAAGAAATGGTGCAGGGGCCTGAGATGGAAAGAAGGGGCCAAAACCCCAAGGAACTTAAGCGGGGAGGAGAAGGACATCTCAAGCTCCACCCTCAAAATGAGAGATCCAGCCCTGCACAACAGCCGAGACCGGACTGGATACGGGCTGCAGGCCAACCTAAGGAAGCAGAGGGACCCTCAACACCGAAGGTATTCTGGTCAGGAAAAGATCAAAAGGGAGGAAGGAGGCCATGTGTTTGTTAGTAACCTCCCAGGGCAAGTCCAGTGGTGGACTTTAAGGAAGCTTGTGGACACAAGAATTGGTGGGGTAGCCTATGTGAAGATCTATAAAGGGCCTAAAGGAAGACCCACCAGCTGAGGGAAGATAGAGTTTTGGGGAGAGGAGTATGCCCAGAACGCATTGAGGAAACAGTGGGAGCTTTGGGGAAGGCTCACGGATTGGCAAGAAACCTCAGGGAGGAGAGACTCTTTACAAGGTGCCCAAAGAAGAGGAGACCTGGGATGCATGAGGAGTAAAGGAGGAAAAACGTCCCAAGTAACAGGGGGTAGCTCTCTGAGGAAGAGAGAGGAGGCTGGCTTGTTAAATTGAGGGGGCTGTGGAAGAAAAAAAGAAGGTAGGCCGGAATTGCACCCTACCAGGGATGGGTAACGTGGGGGGACTACCTGTGGCAGGGTAACTCCCGAGAAATCCCACGTGGTGCGCCCTGGGTAAAAGGCGAGGAGGAGGCAGGAGCTTCTGGAGTTAGAAGGTTAGCAGGTACTCCTCAAGCAGAGTAAGGAAGGCAGCTCTAAGATGTCTGAGCAACATGGTTTTAGCCAGGCGGCTTTAAGTTATGTTATAGCCTAGAGGCTTGTGTTTTGCTTTGTTGTTATACTGGTGGTTTTGGTGAGGCTATTAGGGGTTGGAGGAGGCCTCATAGGGAACCCACAGTGGTGTGGGGACCCTAGCGCCAGTGAGGGCGTGGCGTACGGGGTGCATGAGCCCCAGCCCTAGGAGGGGTGGTTGAGAAGCCCCAGCGCAGGCGTGGCGAGCCCCAGAGAGGGGGTACTACTGAGAAGCCCCAGCGTGGGCGTGGTGAACCCCTGAGGAAGGGCGTAGCATTGCGGTAAACCCCAGAGAGAGGGGTAGTATTGCGGCGAGCCCCGGAGACAGGGGGTAGCAGTGCGGTGGGCCCGAGAGACAGGCGGCTTGACCGAGAAGTCCCAGAGTGGGCACAGAAGTCCCCAGGGGAGGGGCGGCGTTACAGAGAAGGCCCGAGAGAAGGGCGGCTTGACCGAAAAGGCCCAGAGTGGGCACTGAGAGCCCCAGGAGAGGGGTGACATTACAGATAGAGCCCCAAGAGAGGGGCGGTATTCTTGGGAAGGCCCAGAGTGGGCACGGAGAGCCCCCGGAGAGGGGGCGGCAGTACTTAAGAAGGCCCCGGAGAGGGGGTGGCAATACAGAGAAGGCCCCAGAGAGAGGGCGGCGGTACTGAGAAGGCCCAGAGTGGGCATAGAGAGCCCCAGGAGGGGGCAGCAGTACCGAGAAGGCCCGAGAGCCCCAGGAGGGGGCGGCAGTACACAGAAGGCCTGGAGAGAGGGCAGCAGTACAGAGAAGGCCCGGAAAGAGGGGCGTGGGAGTAGACCAAGAGACCGAACAAGGTCTAGTCCAGCTGCAAGGCTTGGGGTGTGGTATAAGGGGTGTTTGGAGCCATGCGTAGCCCATAAGGCTAGGGTGCCCAGGGAGCACCCATCGTACAGTGAGACCCATGGAGAGTCTGGGAAACCACGGGGATGGAGGTCCCAAGTAACCGTGTCCAAGAGGGCGTAAGGCAGCCTCCCAAACTTATACAAACATCAAAGACGTGGCGGGCGAGAATCGGAGGGTGCCCTTGGACTGGCTTGGCATGGGGGAAGGGGCCTTAAGGAGATCACGGCCCTCCTGGAGGACCCCGCCTGTGACAGGCTGTTTCCTAGAAGAGCCTGGATGCTTGGTTCTCAGTTCTGCTAACATTGTGGTACTCTGGTCATAAAAACTCTTAATGTGGATGTGAACGGGTCTCTGAGAACTGTACCTCTCCACACAGACTCCCTTGATAGTGTACAACTGAATCAAGAACCTTAAACTAGCATTGTTTGTGAGTCCCTAAACACAGAGTAAATTAGGGGTGTGCTAGGGCAATGAGGGACCAACTTCTTTGGCAGGTGCATTATAGATTAGCCCCACACCTCCCACTCTGATCCCCTTCCTCACACTGATCTACTGCTCTGCTTTCTCTTCCCTACTCTGTATTCCCTGCTTGATCTCCAGCTCTGCCTTTTTTCCTGCCCTACCTGCTTTTGCATTGCTTGTCCCCTCCGTGATTTGTTGCATGCTACTTACAGTAACTGCCCACACCACTTGTGGCACTTGTGCCACAGATTGTCTACCTCTGTGATAGGGCATGGATAAAATGCACTATGTTGTGACTAACCTTTGTTATTATGGTCCATAGAGAGCTGTGAAAAAGTATGTAAATTAGCTTATACCTAGTACAGGAGGCGTAGTTAGAATACAGAAACAAAGTTTAAATTCTCCTTTGCCTTTCCAATCTCAGTTATTTCTCTTAATGGGAGTCAGGTGTTAGAGGTCTGAGCAGAACTTGGATTTTTGGAGTATCATCTGTTGAATAAAAGGAGCCATCCATAATCATAGGTCATTTAAGCTCCCCCCTCAAAGGAGGTGGTTAAAGATTTGTATTTTTTTCTGCTGTGGGAATGGGGTTGTTAATAGCACAAAGATTCTTTCCCTTATAGGTTGCACATTCAAATTTCTCTCAGTCAGTATAGGGAAGTCATTTGCCTTTATTACTAATAATTCATCTGCACCAATTCCCTGCGCTCTTTCAGCATGCAAAGCTCTAATCCGCTGGTAGTGAAGCCCCCAGCCGAAAAATTCTGTATGTAGTAGAGAAGTTATCTGTTCAGAATGAAAGAGTACTGCTCTATTGCTTACAGCTCCAGGTAGCAAATAGCCACTCCTCATGCAGTAGGTAATTTGCATTTGACCTTTTAGAAACTGGAATTTTGAAAACAAGGAGAGAAAAGTTTCTTTGCAAGCACCTAGTTCATCTGCAGCATTTTGAAGATGTTATTACTGCATGATGCCAACAAAAATGATCACAAATCTTCATGCATTGATGAAGTTCCTTTCATTGATTAAGGTCTTGTCTACATAAAATATTCTTCAAAGAAAAGAAAGCCATACCCTCACACTGGATGTCACTTTGGTTACCTGTCACAAGGGGTATGACACATAGCAACCGTCTCCTGTTACTTCTGTGGTATGGTCACTAGTGTAAAAGAAAGCAGCAAACAAACCACAAAACAAAACAACAACCCCCCCCTCCGCCTGCAGTTCTACTACTGCTGCCTTACCAGCAGACATCAGTCACTATGATATATTCAGACATCATGGCTTATGACTAAGGACAGGACCCAGGACTTTGCCCTTTGCAGCTAGTGCAGAATGATGACTATGGTGAAAGATGATAATGGAACAGAAAAAGGTGACCTGAATGAATGCATTGAACAGATAGATGTGATGGGACACTTCACACAGTAGCTCTCCAAGGCATTATACTGAAGGAATCAAATGATTTGCAGAAGAACAGGTGACTGCACATTTTACAGCTAGGAGTTGTGCAGGCCGGGAGTGACCCGAGCCCTTTTCCGTGCTGCACGCGGGCTGTGGCCAGCAGCCTGGGCACGCCGGGTCAGAGAGGGAAGGCCGTCGAGCTGGAATTAGGCACAAACGCTTAGCGGTAGTTTTAAAGATTGTTTACTTACACCGAGATGGCAGTGGTGTAGGCTGGAAAACTTGCTTGAGTTGCGGTTACAGACAGACAACACAGACGGTCTCGTGGAGGTTGCTAGGCTCCACGGTGCAGAGCTCCGGATGCTCTGGGTGAACGAGCCACCAAAATGAGAATCGTAGGTACGTCTTATAAAAGTCGCGCTCGAAGACGGGAAGAGGTGGGCGGTGGATCAGGCCGCCAAGCTCCTCTGAATCTCACACAAGGTTTCTATTACCCTGCCGTGTATCCAGAGTCCCCACAAGATGGATGTGGAGTCCTCTTCGGCTTGGGTGGAAACCGCTCAAGCCTCTTATACGGCTAACAGGCCAATCGGCAGAAAAGGCGGGAAACTCGTCCCTGCACCGGGGTTTTCCTCTGCAACAGGAAACTCTCCCGTGCAATGAAGCTGCAACTTGGCGGGGATAATTCTGGTGCCGAAGCACACACAAAATCATGCCTTTGGGTCATGACAGGAGTAAGCATGCACAGGTAGCTACTGCTTAATGCTGCTTCTCAGTAATTGTGGTGAATGGTGTCAGAAAATACAGGTCTGACAAAATATTGAAAACATGTGAAAGGTGGCTGCATAGAAGAGAGTTGTATAGACAGCCTCTACAGCAATTTGAGAACAATTCCGGCAGCATAATTGAGGGGGGACAACTGCATCAGTGGCCTCAGGTGCTGACTTGTGGAGGAAGGGAAAGAGAGGTGGAAAAATAGCCAGCACTGCTGCCCAGGGCCCTACCACTGGCCAGACTGCTGTTACTGCTCTGAACAATATTATCACCTGTGCTCAGGGGTTTTCATTTAATATGGTTAATACAGTTATTCAGAGAATTGCAACTGGGATCAGCACCCACACAATTAGGGGTTAGGGCTGACTGCTGATACTATCTGCATAAGGACCCAGGTCAGATCTGTCTCTTGAGCAATTGAATAAAGAGACAGAAGGATAGCTATTGGCACCCTTTGCATGTAGAAATGCACATATGTATATATAGAAATACAATTATTTTGAGTCAGTGTGACAGAAGAAAACAACCTAAAATCTACCAATGGCTGCTTAAAACCTGTCTTTCAGGAAACAACCCAAGTATTGTTACACATGGAGTCCATATAGTGCTATACAGCCAAATATAATACTCTTTGTACAAAGGAAGGTAGCATGGGTATGTCCACACTTAGGAGTACTAGGATTGTATTACCAACAACCTAATCAGGAAGAAGATGATTATGAAATGCTTAGGTAGATTAGAAAAGCAGCTAAAATGAGATAAGCAATAATAATGGGAGACTTCAACTGTTCTCACATAGGGTAAAAACCTCATCAGGGTGAGATATGGATATAAAGTTTCAGGATGTAAGAAATGACTGCTTTCTAGAACAACTTATTTTGGAACCCACAAGGGGAGAATAATTCTGGACCTAATCCTGAGTAACACATAGGAACTGGTTCAAGAGGTATCTGTTGGTGAGACACTCTGAAATAGCTACTATAACATTATAATGTTCACAATGAAATGGAGTAAGTAAAAAAAAATCTACCACACTGACATAGAACTTTAGGAATGGAAATTACACAAAAATGAGAACATTAGAAGTTAAAAGGAAAAGTCCAAAATATAAAACCCTGCAAACAGCTTGGAAGCTATTTAAAAATACCATATTAGAGACTCAGGAGAAGTGAATAGTATAAATCATAAAGGCTATCATGTGGTCCAATAAAGCCCATGCAATGGTTTAACAGTAGTGTTAAGGAGGCCATTGAAGGCAAAAGGCATCCTTGAAAAAAATGGAAGGCATGCCCAAATGAGGAACACTGGAAACCTCACAAACTCTGGCAGGTCAAATATAAAAGTGAAATAGAGCAGGATAAAAAAAGAATTTGAAGAGTGTCCAGCAAAAGATGCTAAGGTTAACAGTATTTTTTTAAAATACATCAGAAGTAGGAAGCCACTGAGAAAAATCAGTGGGCCTTACATGAACAGGGTGTAAAAGGTGCACTCAGGAGTGATAATGCCATTCTAGAGAAGCAAAATTAATTATTTGTATTGTTTTTTTAATGCAAAACATAGTGGGGGAAATTCCCACACCAGATCAATACTCCTTAGTAGGTATGTCTGAAGAGTTGGAGCACACTGAAGTAACAACAGAAGAAGTTTTAGAACAAATTAATAAATGAAATACTAGTGAGTCACCAGGACTTGATGGCCTTCACCTGAGAGTTCTGAAGGAATTCAGAGGTGAAATTGAAGAACTGCTGGCAGTATGTAACCTATCATTACAAACAGTCAGAGGACTGGTGGGTTACCATCTTCAAAGAGAGCTCCAGAGGTGATCTGTCCTGGGAACTACAAACCAGTGAGTCTCACTTCCATCCCTAGCAAGTTTTTAGAATCTATAATAAAGAATAAAATCAGCAGTCACATGACAAATATGATCTGCTGGGGAAGAGGCAAAACATTTTTTGTAAAGGGAAATCCTGCCTCTCCAACGTGCTGGAGTTCTCTTAGGGTATTAACGAGCACATGGAAAAGGGGGATCCAGCTGACATAATATATATTTGGACTTTCAAAAAGCTTTCAACAACGTCCCTCACCAAAGGCTTTAAAAAGAGTTGCCATGGAATTGGAGCAAAGGTTCTTTCATGGACTGAGAGCTAGTTAAAAGACAGAAAGCAAAGGATTGGGCTAAATGGTTTCTTTTCATGATGTAGGGAGGTTAAGAGCAGAGTCCCACAGAAATCTTTGTCAGGGCCAATTTTGTTCAACATTTTCATCAATGTCTGGAAATGGGAGTGCACAATGAAATCTTCCCATTTCCAATGATACTAAATTGTCTAATGATACTAAAATGTCTTCATCAGCGACTTGCATGAGGAAGTGAAGTGTACTCTGTCCAAGTTTGTGGATGACACAAAACTGTGGGGAGAAGTGGACACACTGGAGGGCAGGGAACAATTACAAGCAGATCTGGACAGGTTGGACATATGGGCAGAAAACAATAGAATGCAATTCAACAAGGAGAAATGCAAAGTGCTGCACCTAGGGAGGAAAAATGTCCAGCATACCTACTGCCTAGGAAATGACCTGCTTGGAGGCACAGAAGCGGAAAGGGATCTTGGAGTCCTAGTGGACTCCAAGATGAACATGAGTCGTCAGTGTGACGAAGCCATCAGAAAAGC
>NW_005841903.1:2640856-2663434 GCF_000455745.1 Alligator sinensis
GGGGGTTACAAGAAATAATGGCCACAAGCTAGCAGAGAGCAGATTTAGACTAGACATTAGGAAGAACTTCACAGTTAGAGTGGCCAAGGTCTGGAATGGGCTTTCAAGGGAGGTGGTGCTCTCCCCTACCCTGGGGGTCTTCAAGAGGAGGTTAGATAGGCATCTAGCTGGGGGCATCGAGACCCAGCTCTCTTTCCTGCCTATGCAGGGGGTCGAACTCGATGATATATTGAGGTCCCTTCTGACCCTAACATCTATGAATCTATAAATTATTCTGGATAATCAAAGCCCAAGAAGACAGAAAGGAGTTGCAGAAAGATCTCACCAAGCCAAGTGAATGGACAAAAAAAAAATATGGTAGATGAACTTCACAGTCAACAAATACAAGATAGTGAATATAGGGAAAAAAAACCTTCAACTATACACCACAACTAAAATAACCACAACTATACATGCACAATGCTGGATTCAGAACTAGCTCTTATGACTCAAGAAAGAGACCTTAAAGTCATTGTAGATAGTTCTCTAAATCATCAGCTCAACTTCTTCACACAACACATAGTTAACTTGTGGAATTCACTGTCACAGGAGGTAGCTGAGGCAGATAGCATAGTCAGGTTCAAAAAGGGACTCAACAAATTCATGGATAATAGTCTATTTATAGCTGTTGAATGGAACGGTTGAAGATATTTTCTCTAGTATCTCTAAATCCGTAACGATAAATGCCAGGGAGGGTATAGAATAGGGGACAGATCTCTTTAGAGAGATCTGGTTTGATTCTCTCTTTGTATAGCATATACTTCTGCCACAGAATACTGGAGACAGGGCTAGATGAACCATCGGTCTGATCCAGTATGGCATTTCTTATGCTCTTATTTTGCAATGTACTGCCAAGCAAAGCTACTAAAATCATCCCTGAACAAACAAGCTGCACTACCCTGGCACAATGCCTGAGTTAATTCACTCCATTGAGAAGTAGGATATATTTGCCCAGGTGGAGTGCTCTGTTAAAGTACCTATATTGATTCTAGTACTTGCACTAGGCAGTTCAGAGATGTCTGTGCAGCACTGCATTGAGCTCTGCTGACATACTCAAAATTATCTTAAATGTCCCCTCTCTTCAAAAGTGGTTACTGATCATGTTGTGCTTTGGACCTATCTTAGTTCCTCTGCCATGTCCTTAAATGCCAGGCCTGGCTTTCTGCACTTCTCTCAAGGGTGGAATCCTACATTCCAACCACTTTTTGAGTGGGTCTCTGGGCTGCAGCCATGCGTTTACAAAACATGGTATCTGATAGGTTCAACTGTACTTAGCATCTGTAAGTGTGTTTCCTCTGGGAGTGTGCACTGATTAAAGTGACTTAAAATAGCATCTTCAAAATAATCGTTATTTATTCATTTACCCAAAGGAACGTAGTACAAAGAGCAAAGGAATTTCATAGATTTCATAGACATTAGGGCTGGAAGAGACCTCAGGAGATCATGGAGTCCAGCCCCCTGCCCCAAGGGCAGGAAGTCAGCTAGGGTCAAAGGATCCCATCAACATAAGTGTCCAAACACTTCTTAAAGTGTTAGATAAACCAACTATGATAAACCAACATAAATCTATATGCATTTTTCTCCATCCTTTAATTTTTTTCTTGCAAGCTTTCTTAAATTTCTATCAACCCAGTTTCTTCCGTGCCTAGGTTGGGAGAATGAAGCTATTTTGTTACAGCACAGCGCACTGTCTGAAGTTGTGCAAGTACTTGCGTCTCTGTTGGTACTCATGGATATAGCCTGGGCAAGCCCACTGGGAACTCACTTAGCCACCTTTCTTCTCTAAGCCATCATCTTTAAGATTTCAGTGTTCTCTTTGCTCTTACGATCAGTCTGGGAACACTGGATTTTTCCGGTTGTGCTGGAGCCCAGCCAGAGATATTCCCCAATGACTAGCTTCCTTGTTCTTTACCTAAGTTTTTTCATATTTTCTGAACTGTACCTTATCTTTACCATTGTTTTGGGATGTAGCTAAATCATAAGAGAGAACAACATACTACATGTTTTTAAATGCTTTCTATAATAATCAATTTTCATGGGTTCTCCAAGGTTGAGAGCAAATTAACCAATCAACCTCCACTTCAATCAACTCTTAGGTGATTAGGGTGAGTGATTTGCATGGCTGCATGAACACCACATACTAGGTTGCTGTACTTTTGCTGACTCAGAATACTTCCATGTTTGCATAATAGATATAATAAAGTCTGAAAAACTGCAGCTGTGGAAATTCTTCTGATATGAAATATTTTGTGAAAGATGTTGTGAAAATAATAATTCTACCCTCCTTATCCATATTAGCTCAACGTGTACAATTTTTTTTCTGGATATGCCCAATTACTGGCTAATATCTCCTAGAGTGCAGCCTTTTAAAACAATAATAAAAAGAATTGGCAGCCAGAACTGCCTTTCACTGCATAAAACTAATATGATTAATCAAGCTGTTCTATTCAGTGCTGTTGGATTTCTTTAACAGAGAAGGCTGTTCTGAATATCTTAAATGCCCCCATGAGAGAAGCATTTCTCAAAGCAAAGAGCTTGTCATGAACCAGTCCTTCTCCAGTGGCATAAATAGGTGAAAGATTTGGAAGAACTGGAAACACAGTAAAAAAGTACGTGGTTATAGAGGCAAGAATATTTTACTGGGCCAACTGCATGGTTGGGACAGACCTAGACAAGATTTTGGATGTCATAGTACCCTTCCTCAGCTCTCTGGGGGAGAATCAGACCGCAGAGCTAAATAGCAGATTGTGTAAAATTGCATATGTAAATAAAAACAGGATATAAGATCAATTATTAGGTAGCAAACAGACAAGAGAAATAGAGTAAAAACCTGATAGCAGGTGTACAAAATTTTTCAAAAGCATTGTTAACCTGTGAAGTGCAAAGATTAGCAAGAATCAGGTAAATTATAATGGACCATGAAATCATTGTCTAATAAGTTAAGTCC
The DNA here is from genome assembly GCF_000455745.1 of Alligator sinensis. Classification (NCBI taxonomy): domain Eukaryota; kingdom Metazoa; phylum Chordata; order Crocodylia; family Alligatoridae; genus Alligator; species Alligator sinensis. The sequence continues at coordinate 2,643,843 of NW_005841903.1, forward strand.
CTGGTACTCAGTATGTAATATGCTAATGAATTTTTGTGCCCAGGCTCAAATTTCAAAAGGTGTTTGGCAGAGATCCTTTCAGTATGAGTACTATACAGTCAGATTAAGTGATTTTTGTAAGAAAAATGTCCTCCTACCTGTGTTTCAATGTCTCTGTTCTTCATTTTTTCAATGATCATTCATTCTGATGCATAGTTTTTGTCTGGTTTCACCTACATCATTTCCATGAAGGCATTTTGTACACTGGATATGAAGTACAAAACATGCTGAGATAGACATGTGTACAACCAATGGATTCTGATAGTTTTATTGTGGGGAGTGTTGATTGTTGTGTCAGTAGAGATAAGCTCACAAGTTTTGCATTTAGTGTTAAGGCAGGGCTGGATCCCATTAGGTGGGGAATTTACTTCTGATGATAAGTTGGGCACGGTTAAGAAGCTGTTTGAAGGCCAGGAGTCAGTAGACTGGGAGTATCTCTCTCAAGGTCCTTTTCAAGTATAGGCTGTACTTGTTTGATGATCCTTCTTATCGGTTCAAGTGTGGGATGGTAGATGATCACCAGGGATCTGGGTTTTCTGTTCACCATGGAAAAAAACAGATTTTTTCATTTTAAGGAAAAAAATGCAGATTTTCTCTTTTAAAGAAGAAAAACTAAGGAAATGATGGGTTTCCCTTTGCAAGCTAGCAGAGTTCCAGCCTGCAAGGGGCCGGGGAGAGAGGGAGAAGGGTAATCGGCAGCAGGTGCAAATGTGTACGTGCATGAACACACATGCACATGGCAGCCAGGCAGCATGGGAGCAGCTCCCTCAGCTCCCCACAGGTAAGTGGCGGGGGGAGTGGGGATTGAGACTCCCATAGTGAGGGAGGAAGGGAGTTGGGTGGGGCTAGGGATGGGCCTGGGGCTGGAGCCACTGCCGAGCCAGAGTGGTGCATGGTGCCCGGGGCTGGGGCAGGAATGTGTGGCTGCAGGGCCTAGCTAGGGAGCAGGATGGAGCCACGGGTGTCGTCCCCCCCCAGAACAAGGCCTCTGAGTCCTAAATCCAGAGCCAACAATGGGGAAAAGAAAGATTCTTGCCCCTTGATTTATAAATAATCATAAATAGGTTGTAGATTTAAATTCAATTAACCAATCATTGGAGTATATTGACATGTATCATTAAGTGGCTGGAATGAGGTTTACAGAAAGGTGAGAAAATAGTAAGAGATAAATAAAATTCAATAGTCATTTGAGTCTTTGGAAAATTACACTTCTACAGAGTGCCTGATGTGATATCAACATATAAAATGTTCCCTGATGGAAAGCGTTAGATAAAGGCTGAATATCATTACTGTTAATATTAGTACTATGGGGGGTGCTGGTCCTCTTAAGTTTACAAACTAAGGCCTGAAAGTCAGTGCAAGATCCAATGTGCATTTCACAGTGGGTGTAGTAGGAAGGAATACATCATTCTCTCTTCTATCTGCACCCACATAGCTATAATGTAGACATATGTGTCTATGCTAGGGTAGAAACAGAGACAAGAACATAGACAGTAAGCAATAGGAAGGAGCTAAATAGTGAAACTAACTGAGCAAATATCATCTTTAAGGTTGGCAAGAATCATCTGAGATATAAATGAGTAAAAATAGAGACAAGAGAAAAGGACTATAATCCAATTAAATAATGATGATGACAAGTAGTGTAAATTCTCACACAATGGGTTCTTTATAGCCATCAGCATAAATACCTGCAGTGTTTGTGTGAATGAAGTATTTATGTATTGTAACACTGCATCATACCCCTTTGATATTATGTATATATAACCCCCCCTAAAAATCAGTATGTCTATTGCATGCCTGTTTGTATGTTTACAAACTGCTTTAAAATAGAAGCTACAAATACGTTTGTTCTTTAAGAAAGACTAAAACATTATGTCATATAGGAAAGCAGTCTAAAAGACCTATATTTCTCTATGAGAGGCTGCAATTCTCTAGGAGAGACTTGTGCATCTCCTCCTGCTTTTCTGAACTGTTATATAAAGATCCAAGATGCTCACTGAGTGTCTGCTGACCAATAATAATCTAATACACAGCTCAGCTGTGGAGACACAACATGTATGTAGGTCACCAAAGCAAAGAAAAGGATTTTTGTTGTTATTTTCTGATTAACACTTACTGCAGAAAAATGACATAGTTAAGCCTATTCGCTTTTGCCTTTGAAACAGGGCCTGCTCCAGAGGTGGCTGTGATGCCCCTGGAGCCCTCTTAGTTTCAACTTGGCTCTCTTTGGGCAATCTCTTCTTCCCTTCTTCTGCCGTGCCTTGACGTATTTATCTTTTAGAAAAAGGGAATCTGCCCCAGGGTTCCCCAAGCCTGGTCTCATACTCATGAACACAGGTGTCTGTGCTCACTGCCTTACCGGCTAATTACATGGGCTCTATCCTCCCCAGTACTCATGCCCATGCCTTGCAGAAGTCACACACACTAATTAAATCATAACCATCCGTATGGGCTACGGGATTCTGGCTCTGTTTATCCTTACACTAATCCCTCACTGGGCCATGGGCACTCTGGTTCCCTCTGTCTCCAGATGCGGCCCTCTTGGCCTTCAGCCTTCTCCTTAGACCCTGGCCACCTCTTAGGCCAGTTAAGACCCACAGGCTCTCCAGCCCCATCAGCCTCTGGCTGTAGTCATTCTTGGCCTTTGCCCCTTCCTGAGCCCTGGCCCCACTTCTAGGCCAGTGAGACCTATGAGCACCCTGGCCCTACCTACTCCCAGGGCCCTCTGTTCTCTTTCCAGGCCCTCTAGCCCCTGCTCTCTCTCAGGACCCTCTGGCCTTCTGAACCGTCTCCTTGGGCCATCTGGGACCTCCTTACCTTTCCTTATTCTCTTCTACAAACAAACAGATGCCCCACAGCCCTAAGGCTGCTGGCTATTCTGCCAGCCCTAAGGCTGGACTCCCTGCCCTAAGGCTGCATACCCACAGATGGACTTGGTATGAGCCAGAGTAACTGTCTCAGTGGCCTGCTCAGGAGGACCTGGATGAGACAGTCTTGCTAGCTCAAACCCTACACCTCAAGCCTGGCCCCCTTCTGGTCAGGTGTCTTCCCTGATTACTGCCTGAGCTATTTCTGGAGTTCTCTCTCCTCTTCAAGTGACAGGTATGCTAAGCACCCTGTAACAGCCTCCAATGTCATTTCATAAGGAAAATACTTGTATGTATGTTACTCATAAACAAGCCATTTTATAATTGTGGCTGTTCATTGGCTACGGTTCAAAATTGTAAATATTTGTAACTACAGGGGAAAAATAATGACTGTAAGATAGTGGTAGGAAAACTGATGTTTAGTATCTGAACCTGCACTTTCAAATCCGAGGCAAAGCTTCCATTGATATTAGAAGACTAGAAGGAAACCCGTGCCTATTCTGGAACAAATTTTGTTCTCACATGCTACTATATACATCCAGAGTGAGTAGCTAGAAGTCAATTATGTTAATCTGGACACTGGAGATTATGTTTTCACATATTAATAAAAGTACGTTTATGCTGAAAAGGTGTTTTTACCTCAGATTAGCTAATCCAAATTAACTCACCTGAGCTAAATCAGTCAGAGTGCCAACAGACATTACATTTCTCCTGGGAGAAAGCCTTTAGTACAGATGTACTGTACTAACTCACTGTCCCACTTTAAGTACCTGTGAAGTACGTGAGAGAATATTAAAATATTTTGTCTTGGGACAATGCTGTGTACCTCTTTAAATTAATTATAAGTCATTCAAGTTAACTGCAAGTCATTCCAAGGCAGGGTTGCCAATGCAAGACAATTTTTAAAATGACAATCTGCAAACTTTTTACTGACAAAACTTTTTTTACCCTTTATGCTTTACATGATGTAAATATAACCCCTCTCCTAGGTCCTGGAAAAGGGCTGGGTTCAAATTTAGGAATTTAATCCTAACCATAGCAAAAAAGGTTTGATTATCAGTGAATGGTTTACAGATTCTTAACGAAAAAAAAATCTCGGGCTGCCAACCCTGCTTGACTGCAGCAATGGTATTATACCATGCTTCCTCCTACCCCAGGGGCCCTCTATTTACCCCACACTATGCTGATGCACCCAACTGCACCCCACACAATGCTGTGCCCACCAGCCCAACCCCTCTGTCCCAACATGGATCTCCAAAGAAAGACTACTGTCTGCCTAACTGTGACAGCAATGTTAGAGGCCAGTGACAGGACATGGCAGAAGGAGCAGCAGCATATGGCTAGAGGAGTGTCACCAGGAGCCATTGCTCTGCTCTGTCTGTCCATGAACATTTCCCTCCAGCTTCTTTCCAATGAAGGATCTTCAGTCAAGCTCCCAGTTGTGGTTTTGTTTGTTTGTTTGTTTGCTTTTACAGACTTTATGTACAGGTGTTTTAGCTTACTTTTTTATGGACTATCCCTAAATTGATGGACAGTTGGCAACCTTGTTTCAGGGGTGAGCCTGTTAGGCTATGTGTTTTCACTGGCCTACTGGTAGAAGGACTACAGTGCACCTTGGAAGGACTACATGTGTAAGCGTGTTTTGCTCTGGGTTAAAACACAGGACAATGAGGATCTCAAAAGAGATGTTTCTTTACAGCTTAGTGGAGACAAGGTAACCCAAGTTAGCAGCCTGGGTTCAAGCATCGAGGAAAATTTAAAGCTGAATATGAGCTGCTACCTGGCTTTAAAATATTTTGTCTTCACTGCTAACATAACCCAAGTTAATGAACTCGGTGTAGCCAAGCTGTGGGTATATGTCTATAGTGCAATCCATATCTATACACAATATTTTTTCTCACTCTGTCAATTCAGTAATGCAGATGTAAACCCAAGCTCTTTTTGAATTAATTGTCTTGGGTACTGGTAGCCATATAGCCCAGCAGCACAGAACTAAATACAGGGTACAAGAGCCAGCCACGGAGCTAGGCAAGTGCTTGAGCTCTGTGGTGCCCGTGCTGAGCTCTGTGGTGTTGTGGCTATATTTTTATGGACAAGTATTTTAGCTTACTTTTTTTACTATATTGGTTCTGGTACCAAAACCAGTTAGTTTCAAGTTAGCTCTTTCATAGCAATGTTACTCAACAGCCATTTTAAGCTCCCATACAAATCACATATGTGTGCTTACACTTTTTGCTAAACTGGATCCTTAAAAATAACAAGTTAATTTCAGGGAAACTAACATAGTAGAAACTCAAAAAAGTAATTTCTAAGTGGTCATGAATGAATGAAAAAAAAAAAAAAGACAACATATTTGGCAAACTAATGTTATCTTTTAAAGAAGAATCCCTCAAATACAACCTTTTAATAACAGTATCCACCAACATGTCATCCACCAGAGCTATAGGTTTATGAATAATCTAATTTACTATAGATTCAATCACAGATGATATCATAATGTGTGGAATGCATTACTACTATAAAACCCACAGGGTGAGGAAACCACACACGCAACACACACACTAACCTTCAAACCTGGGGACCTTGAAACCACTTGGGATGAATATTACAGCATGAAAATCAAAACACAGCATGAGCCTCTGCAAAACTGTCAATTGCAAAAACATCTGTCCTTTTTTTTTATAAATGAAACTAAAGAAGGACATTCCTTCAAAGTCACTATCACTAGGTTTTTAAAATATATACAGAATTATTGCTTGCAGACAGAATTTGATCAAAATGCTTATGAGAGTACATACTTTATCAATGTGCATGATCAGCTGATTTAATACCTATTTGAACAAATCTACATAGCTCTAATAAAAAGAACTGTAGCAATTAAGCAGATCTCTCTCCTATACATAACATGCCCATACACAAGGTTACAGTTGTACAAGGTATATACTGGCTGCAAATTAGCAGGGTAAATCATTTAGGTTATCATAACAAGATCAGGGATGCTGTGAATATCTGGTTACCTTAACACATTGTCTAGCATATTTTAGGAAATTAAAATAAACACTAGTGTTTACTGGTTTTCAACCAGTTGAAAAATAACTGTAGTTCTTTGTATGATATAATGTCTTCAGTTATCATATGTTTCCCTATTTTATTGTTACATGGGACATTTTAACATCTATTTGAGGTATAAAGTATACTAAATGGCATACAGATATTATCTGGATTTATTTTCTGGAACTTGAAAAATAAAGCTGTTTGAAATGTGCTTCTCTATTTGATTTTAATGGGAAAGATCAAATCCCAGGTAGTATCTCTTTTAAGAGAGATATTCATGGAGATACTGGGGAAGTGTAAAAAGGTACCTGATGCACCAGGATAACATATTTTACTATATGCTTTTCACTTAACCCTTTAGGCACTAGGCATTTCTCAAGCAAGCAGCACATTAGAAATATCTTAAGACTCTGCCGGATGATCTGCAGGGAGTGTTATGAGAACATGATCAATTTTAAGCCTTAGTGAGGTGAGGAAGGTTGGTACTCTCCACTATAGGCTTGTTTACATGAAAAAAAGACTTCCCAAATTTCAGCCTATTGTTGATCCCTTTATCTGCAGATAGTTCTCAGCCTGACCATTCTGTCTGGAGCCACAGTGAAGGAGAGGGCATGACCCAACTACAGCCAGCAGGTGTTGTGGGGAGCATTTAGTAGTGGGGAAAAGCAAAAACTCCCTTTAATGGTAGGTGGGCTTGGACATTTTGATGAGCGCAGTGAGAGAGCCAGGACAAGGACTTTCAGTAGGAGTGATCATTATCTTGAAGATGATGAGCACATCAGGGATTGAGCTGGAAGAAAGGAAGGTCTACAGATCTGTTCGAAGGACTACCCATTGGCAGAGTAATCACTCTCAGTGCTCTCAGGGTTAATCAATTAGTACTCTATGTAAATTACATTTGAACCCATTGCCTATTTGCAAGCACTATAGACTATAACAGTGTCTACCTAACTGGATTAATGTAACACCTATCTCATCCACATGACCCAATGAGGGTTTTAGTGAACAATGTGGTAGGTGGTGTACATTTTCAAGTCAGCTGCAAGCTAGGAAGCATTGTAATACTTGAAATAATCTGTACCTCTCAACAGCCTCATCTCATTAATCTTAAAGCTCTACAGTCTTACTGAAGCACACATACTTAGAATTGCTCATTCATTACAGCTCTAATAACAGTGGAATACATTAAAGCACCAGATTTTAATATAACCAGCCTATCCAGGTGCAGGAAAACCAATATCTTTTAAAATACATTTACAAAGCAATAAATACAAATGACCATAGTTTAGTTGCTTACTAAACTGTATTTGTTATTTTGAATCAAAGGTCATTTTTGTATCAAACTGTTCAGGTTATTCTCACTTACTAGTTCTATTTACTCATTATTAGAACATGTTCTGTTCTCAGGAAAACAATAAAATTACAGAAATATGTATAACTATCCAGTTAGCGTCAGTACAGCTTACCTATAGATTGAACTGTAATTTAGGACTACAGGAAGGCTTCAATTTAAATTTGAGCATGGGTCCCATTTCTGCCATGATTTAAACCTCATACGTATAACTTATGCATAAACAGATAATTTTCAGGGGTCAATCCTACAATGTTTACTCACAAAAATAACCCTTACTCACACAAATCTGAATTCTAAGAAGGGCCAAAAGTTCCTGTCAAAAATGCTTTATGGAAAATTGTGTTTTCAACTTAATTAGCCTTTTACTTGACAAGTGTTTCCTCTTTACAGAAAATTTTGATTTCTGGCAAACAACAACAAAAGCCAAATATTTATTCTAGAATGCCTTGCTCATTCTAGAATAAATTGAACTAATTTCAAATCTCTTTCTCTTGCTCGTCTCTAACAGTCAGGCTCTTCTGGATTATGTATTCCACAATGCACTGCAGCTATGTGTCTACTGTGATGTACTGTCTTCCTTCATTGAAAAGGAATAATGTTACATGATGGAAGATACACGCTTGTTGCCCTGGGGGGGTCAGGCCAACTCTCAGGATCTCAATATTGCACTGTTAGACAGGAGGATGTGACACAATTACACATATTCAAGAGGCGGAGCTACTCTTGAAGCCCTCAATAGCTCACCAAAGCTCATTAAGCAGCCCTCCAGCCAAAATAATTGCCAACCCCTGTTGTAGAGAGATGTTAAAGACCCAGCTTAATTCCTTATGCAAATCTAAAATACCATTGTTTCCTGCCTACAAGAGCAGCTGATCCACAGTCTCATTGCATTCTCCTACCTCATTCAAGTGAGAAGGACAGAATAGAAGTGGGTAGGGAACAGAGAATAAATGGTGACTTTAGTTCACTTTCCTTAATACCTGATGATATAGTTACAACTGTGACAGATACAGTGGTGGGGTTCTTTATGCTCCAATGGGAAACCATTTCTATTCATTAGGTCTTTGAAAATATGAACTTAAAATATGAATTATCTCTGAGGTGAATGGATCAGAAAAAGAAACACACATTCCAGCTGGTAAGCCATAGTACCATACAGAGAACTTGAGCACTATCACTATCTTGTGGAAAGCTAAAATCCTGAGACAGTGACACAATTAAATATTTACTTTCCTTCTTTGTTAAGCAATCACATTTCCCCTTTAGTTTCTGCATTATATTTTCTATGGTTGCAAATTGCTGCTGACAAGAGACAATTGATCTCTTCACATTATTTTGAACTAATTATACTGAAAATAGGAAACAATGCTCACAGTAAAGAGTCTTGATAACAGAGTTGAATACTCGTGCTAAAACAGGCACAGCATGACAATTTGCTCTGCATAAGAACTTGCCACTAGCTCCAAATTATCATATTTAGAAATTATTACAGGATGTAGGCACTAGTCATGAATCTGCAGTTAATAAAATTTTAGTTTTTCACTTAAAAATGTTCTCTAAACTAGCCCTTAGTTGAGGGGAGATTTGTGCATGTATGCAGCTCTGCAAAAGTGAGCAGTTCTCTTGATTTACAATGGGATTAGTCCCGGGTATGAGATTAAGAATGTGAATTTGGAATTTTAGTGTTGCTGCCCAACAGGTATATATATACTCTTCAGGTGTATTTTATTTACATAATTTATTTGAACAATTCAGTGTTCAATATAAATTATGAAGATTTTTTTTCTGGAAAAACTTGCAAATAACTCTCTTAATTGGGTTATGTATTAAAATTTTAAATGGGAACCTTTAAAAATTAGTGTCCTACCTTTTCCCATCTTCATTTAGTTAACACGTATGTTTCCTTTTAACCCTCAAACACTCAGTATAGTTAACCAAGTAAAATGAAGCCTGACACTCAACTTCATGACATCTCTGTACCTCCATCTAGTTAATATGATTATAGTCAAGACTACTACAATAACTGCAGCCATTCTTAGATAGCAATTCTATGATGATCATCTCCGCTACTCTCCAGTTAATTTGCAAGCTGCATTTTTATTGTTAGCATGAAGCAGTTGAAAGAGTATCATACATATTTCATATACTCACCAATAGATCCCTTGGTCATTTATATACACATAGGGCAATGGCCTTGGGAAAACTGCCATCTGTAGGAGTCTATTGCAATTAATGGTGGACAAAAGCTCTCCTGTTATTTACCAAATATTATAGGGCCTTATTATGGAACATATATATCGTTTTTTTTTCTCCTATAACTAGTTCCATTCATAATTATCCAGAATAATGGTTTGGGAGGGAGTAGGAATGTAATACTAAATTAAGATCCATACCTCATCTGTAAGGCTGCTTGTTTATCCTTGTACCTTAAAATGTGCTATTTCTACCTTGATGTCTTCTAATGTAGCTTATTGTGAAGTTTTCATTGGGATTCAGCTAGAGACCCTATGGCCCAAGTACCATTCCACTTTGTTCCTGATAATGATTCCTTTAGTCCTATTGAGAAAAGGAGGCCAGAGCCAGGTAAGAACTGAAAACTTTTATGATAGCATAGTGCAAAGAACTAAGATGAGAAACTGCCCTAATTTAATAGTACAGCATCTTTCTCTCTGCTCAGTTGATAATACCATACACATTGGAATTCCTTATAGAACTTCACTGGAGTACGTTAAAGTTTCCATTCATACAGACTTCAGATTGGTGTTGATAAAACTGGGCCTGGAAGTCTCCAGAAGTTCCTAAAACTAAATCAAGTTTGAAGAGAAAAATCAAGTTAGGCCTTTTAAAATGGCAGAATGTATGGGGGAAAGAAGGTGGATGTGGCACCATGAACTTAGCACTCAGCACTGACATACACCTTCATAGACTCTGTGTCTGTTGAAGCTCTAAAGAGTCTCTACTTTCACATCTGGGCCATACAGTTTTTACCAGACTTACCCAAAAGAGGAGATTAAATAGTGGAGTCCCCCAGAACTCGGTCCTCAGACCCGCGCTGTTCAACATCTTCATCAGTGACTTGGACGAGGGGGTAAAAAGCACCCTGTTCAAATTTGCTGACGACACTAAGATGTGCAGGGATGTGGGCATGCTAGAAGGGAGGAATAGGCTGCAATTGGACCTAGACAGGTTACAGGGGTGGGCGGATGAGAACAGGATGGGTTTCAACACTGACAAGTGCAAGGTGCTGCACCTGGAGAGGAAGAACCAGCAGCATACCTACAGGCTGGGAAAGTCCCTTTTTGTCAGTGCGAGGCAGAAAAGGATCTTGGAATAATTATCGATGCCAAAATGACCATGGGCTAACAGTGTGGGGACGTGGTCAGGAAGGCCAACCACACCTTGGCATGCATCCACAGATGCATCTCGAGCAGGTCCAAGGAGGTGATCCTCCCCCTCTATGCGGCACTGGTCAGGCTGCAGTTGGAGTACTGTGTCCAGTTCTGGGCGCTGGACTTCAGGAGGGATGTGGACAGCATTCAGAGGGTCCAGAGGAGGGCCACCTGCATGATCAGGGGTCAGCAGGGCAGCCCCTATGAGGAGAGGCTAAGGGACCTGAACCTCTTCAGCCTCCACAAGAAAAGGCTGAGGGAGGAATCTAGTGACCCATTACAAACTAGTCAGAGGGGACCAGCAGGCATTGGAGGAGTCCCTGTTCCCCCGGGCACTACCAGGACTAGAAATAATGGTCACAAGTTGGCAGAGGGTAGATTCAGACTAGACATCAGGAGGCACTACTTCACAGTCAGGGCGTCTAGAATCTGGAACCAACTTCCAAGCAAGGTGCAGCTGGCTCCTACCCTGGGGGTCTTTAGAGGAGGTTAGATGAACACCTTGCTGGGGTCGTTTGACCCCAGTACTTTTTCCTGCCATGGCAGGGGGTTGGACTTGATGATCTGCTCAGGTCACTTCCGACCCTACCAACTATGAAATAGGCTTGTTTGCTAACTTGGGGAGCAACATATTCTTTGCCCTAAATGGATCAGCTAAGACCCTTAAAAGATGCTTGAGCCCAGCAACCTCAAATCTGTATTTATTTCTCTCTGAAGTGCATAACTCTTCAGAAGCATTTCCTTCAGTTTAGAAATACATGCTGCCAAATGAAGTGCAGCAGCTGTACCAAGATGTACTCAGAAGAGTCAATCCATTTAATTGGGTGAAATATGTCAACTGTTGTCCTGCCTCTTGATGCTGTGGGACAATGGGTGAAGTGTCCTTTTGGGGACTTGAGGGGCCCAATTCTGCACACCCCAGGAATTCTCAGACAGGATTATGCCTCTCAAACCCTGACAGCACCTGCCCAGTAGGACTGTGTGAAATTTCAATGGGTGTTTCGTTTTGAGCTCGAAACAGCAAAATAGAAATGAAATGAAAGGCTTTGAAACAGCTTAAATGAGGGCACTTGAAAAGTTTCAAAAGTTTTCAAACATTTTGAGCTCTGAAGCTGAAGCTGGGCTTGCCTGCAGGGAAACAGAAAGGAAGGAGAGGGAGGGGGAAGAAGGGGGAAGGACTCCTCTGATATTGATGTGTATAGCTATCCTGTGACAGTGATCCTTCCCTGAGGTCCCTTCCAATCCCAGCGGTCTATGGAAAAACAGCATAAAAAGCATTGTTTGAACTGTCAACTGACATTTTATCCCCCTCCAGGTGACCCAAGGGGCCAATCAGGGGACGTGGAGGGTGAGTATCTGGGGCCTGATTGGTGAGGAAAGGGAATCCCAAGTCCTGCAATCATCTTTTACCATTTCAAAACCCCTGGGCTAAGTCACTGCCAGCTAGCCCATCACAGTGGGGGTGCCCTGCTGACCACCACAGGAAAGATCATTGAGAGAGCCCTCCTAAACCATTTCCTTCCACTTGCTGAAAAGCTTTTTCTAGAATCTCAGTGTGGGTTTAGGGCATCAAGAGGCACAACTGACATGATCTTCACAGATCACCAGCTGCAGGAAAAGTGCTGGGGACAACATAAGGATTAGGGCTATGTGAAGCTTCAGGTGCTGATTTGGTTCGGAGGAGATTTGGCCCAATTCGAATCAAGAGACTAATAAAAAGGTCTGAAATGATTCAAAACTCTCTGAATGGATTTGCAAAAGATTCAGAGAGCTTCAGAGAGATTTGGAGATTCAGGAAGTCCCCGCTCACTGCTGCAGGGAGATGGATCTGGACTCTGTGATGGTGGGGGCTGGAGGAAGGGGAGGGACCATGGGGGAACCCAGGCCAGGCCTGCTCCCCTACCTTTTTCCCCAGCCCCCCTGAGTGCCCCTGACCTCCACCTGCTCTCCCAGCCCTGTCAATGGCTGCCACGCCTGGCCTCAGCATCACAGCTCTTTAAAAAAAAAAAATAAAGCTCCACACTCGCTGGCTTCTGCCAGGTGGGGGACAATCCCCACTGCTCCCCACTGCCCTGTGCTGTGTGGGGGGTTCTGCCATGAGCTCCCGTCCCCCAACCACTCTCCCAGCCCCGTTGATAGCTGCCCCACCTGGCCCCAGCATCCTGGCTTTAAAAAAAAAAAAAAGGAGCCCTGCTCTCATCAGCTACTGCAGTGGCCATTAGGGCTTCCATGGGCTCATCGCAGAGCCTGCCATGCAGCATGGGGCAGTGGAAGGCAGTGGGGATCACCCCTTTGCCTGGCAGCAGCCAGTGAGTGTGGGGCTTTAAAAAAACAAAAAAAAGTGCTGGGATGCTGGGGCCAGGCGAGGCAGCCATTGACTGAGTAAGGGAGAGTGGGCAGGGTTTGGAGGCTCATGGCAGAGCCCTCTACACAGCATGAGGAAATGGGGTGCAGCAGGGATTGCCCCCGCCCTGCCACAGCCGGTGAGTGTGGGGCTTTTTTTTTAAAAGAGTCAGGACTCTGGGGCTGGGCAGGGCAGCCAATGATGGGGCTAGAAGAGTGGGCGAGGGATGGGGCCTGTTTGATTTGGAGATACGATTCAGCAGCGGCCAAATCTCCAAATTAGATTCAATGAATCAATTTGGGACAGTGATTTGAATCACTGAATTGAATCGCTGTCCCCTAGATCAGCAAAATCCAAATCCGAAGTGAACACTAGCCAGTTTGCACAGGCCTAATAAGCATCTCTACATGACTTTCTTTAACCTCACAAAAGTTTTTGACTCTGTCAGCTGAGATGTGTTGTGGAGGATCCTTCTGAAGTATGAATACCCACCAAAATTTGTCACCATTCTGTGCCTGCTCCATAACAGTATGTGGGTCTCAGTAATGGATCTATCACAGATCCCTTTGAGGTTAAAATGGGAATTAAGCAAGGCTGCATTATTGCTCCAACATTCTTCTCAATAAGGCTTGCCATGATGCTACATCTGACTGCCAACAAGCTTCCAGACAGAGTGGAGCTAAACTACTAAATGGATGGTAAGCTACTGAACCTTAGTCAACTCTGAGCCACAACTAAGACCATGCCAACCGCAATCATTGAGCTCCAGTATGCTGATGATACCATAGTGTGCTCTCATTTGGAAACAGACCTTTAGGCTATCATCAATGTCTTTACCGAGGCGTACAAGAAAATGTTACTCATCCTTAACATTCAGAAGACTAAGGTCCTCCAGCAACAAGCTCCTAATGAACAGTACCCAGCTCTGGTAATCCAAATCCATGGTGAGACTCTGGAGAACATTGAGCATTTCCTGTACCTCAGAAGCCATATCTCGCAGAAGGCTAATATTCATAAAGAAATTCAACATCATCTCAAATATCCAAGTGCAGCCTTTGGATGCCTGAAGAAATGGGTGTTTGAAAATCAAGACATCACATCTGAAACCAAGCTCATGGTTTACCAAGCAGTTATGATCCCCACCTTGCTGTACAAAGCTGAGACTTGGACAGAAATTTCTACTCCCCGTCACTTCTTACTGATGATTTGTACTATAAATTCACAACAATGTGCTTTGTAATACTAAAATCCATCCTGTGTGTATTATTCCAGTCTTAAGTATTACCCAGTTCATCACGTATGACATCCCTACCTCCTCCATATAGACAGTACCTTTCAATTTTCTATCATTAATGCCTTTTTAATGCCAAAGTAGAAAGTAATGAAAATAAGATTGGTCTCCAAATTAACCTTTGGGAAATTCATTAAGTAACCTTCCTCAGCCCAGTAGTTCCCCTTACAGCAAAAGTCATAGTCATGTCCCTTATCCATTTCACAGTTCTAATCCCTATCTTTTCCAGTTTAACTAATGATTTCCCATGTGGTACCCTATCAACTGTTTGGTGAAGTCCAGCTAGGTTACAATTATTGCATTTACTTTGTCTTCAAGCAAGCTATCAAAGAAATCTGGGAACCATAAGCTAAAAAGCTTTGGAATAAAAATCTCAATAAGGGGGTAAGGTTGGTACTATAGCAGAGGGCATCATCTGAGGAAAAAATGGAATACGTAATATCAACATGTAAAGCAGTTAATTTTAGGGTAGGAGAAAAAGTGGCTGACAACAGAATTTTTTTGGACAATGATAACTAGAAGGATTTTAAGAGATACAGAAATAGGATGAAAGAGAAATTCCCCAAGACCAGAGATCAGTCTTGGGAAATTATGTAGCACAGTTTGGTGCACAAGAGAAATTTCATTCATTTGTCATGTTTCCCTTAAGGACTATCATTGCCCATTGTAGGAGACAGAACACTCAAATAGATGGAACATCAGTCTGAATCTGTACGGGAGTTCCTATATTGAAATTAAGCTAATTTAAACTTCGCCTGCTGTAAGCAAAGTATACCTAACAATTCTTCTGATAGAAAAACATAGTTCACCCCTTGCATTGTGCACCCATACTGTATCTTGACTACAGCAGACTGAACAATTCATAAAGGGTAATTCATTCAGGTAATTTAGCCTCTTTTATTTTCTGTTAGTGAATTGTTCACATAGAGATCATGAAATTATCTACATCTTTGTTATTCACACATTTCTGTGTGAATTTTTGAGCCAATAATTTTTGTCTGAAAATCATTCAAACTGTGCACTGCAGATACCTGTGATATGCAATCAGTGCTGTATTGAATACTGGAATAAGTCATGTGATATTTTGTCTCTTTCTTGACTGGCTTGTGGTAAATCATTAATACTATTGAACTCACATTTATTTTATTTATGAAAAATATGATAACACTTCAGCTGTAAAGTTCACTTTTCAGCAGTATTAACATTAATGATACTCAAATATTTGCAGGTAAATTAAAATTCCCTTTATAAAGGATTTTTTGTGAATTGCATTTTTTTTACCCTATTTCCAGACTTAAGGAACACAGTTTCCGCTTTGCTTCACTCTGGATAAAGAAATATACCCTTGTTTTCAATTGTGACTTTTCTGTGGCTAGAGTTCAGAGGGATTTTCATATCATTTGACCCACCCTATAGATATGAAATAGATTACAGTCTGACAAGCTATGAGGGTCCCTTTGTATGTTGGGGGTGGAGGGAGCGTGTTTCAGGCACAGCTAAGTGAGCACAGTGGAGAAAAAACCCAGGGAATCCTAAGGCCATGTAGCAACTTTTCCAGTGTTTGGTATGGTGTACACAGCCAAAATCCTTTGTTCCTGTTCCTTGACCCACCTGTGCACTGAAAGTGGGTGTTTGAATTCCATCCTTTGGTCCCTACTTAAATGCCATTTAAAGGCTTGGTGATACTGGCTTTGTATGGAGGGGTGGATTTCCCCTACAGTACATATATCCACAGTACCACTTGGAAAAAAAATGCAAACATTTCCTTCACAGTGCTAAATGTCCTCATTATTTAAAGACATGGAAAGAGGCCAAGAGCTCTGTTCAAATTACCAATGAAACCATTCAATCCATCTATACAAAAGTAGATATTACAACATGTGAGAAGATACAGAGAAAAGTGACGACTATGTTGATCACAGGAACAAAATGTTATGGCAGTAAAAATAGCTTCAAACACTTCCTTATGAGCTGAAGGGTACAAATGGCTTAAGAAGGTATATTAATTGAAATATACCTGATTTAAAAATATAGATATTGCTGGGAGATAATCAAGCATAAATTGTGTGAAAGTGGGTAAAATGGAAATGAATAATTTCATACTTGACACTGGAATTACTTATCCCTGGAAGAATAATGATTCTGATGTTACCTACCAAGAAATGTTGTTAAAGTAAGGAACTTAGGGTTCTCTCGTGTCCTTCAAAAGACAATTAGTGCCATTTTAAAGAAAACAATATTAAAAGAAATGAGTCTCAATGGAATGAAGAGTCTTTTTTCATTCTGACATTCCTGATGTTCTTCATAATGTATCCTTTCTTTAAACATTACACCCCTCAATTAGCTCATAATTGCTGTCCACGCCATATGAATTATGCATTATTTGATGCAAATTCAGGTTCCCTGGCACTGAACAAATCTGAGACAGTTACAGAACCTGGAGCAATTACAAAAGCAATCCCTATAGACCAACGAAGAAAATGAATGTTATCTAGTTTTCAGACCCCAGTTGGGTTGTGTAGAGCCACTATGCTAGGCTCTCATTAGGCTACCAGGGAAGGAAGAGAGTTTGTTGCATTAGATATTAAGATTCTGAATTGGTGTAATTCAGCATAGTTCAGGTGAAGTAAATGAAAGTACACCAGTTTCCACCAGTTGAGGATATGGCCCTAATGAATCTTCACTGACCCAAATTCTATTATTGATATAGGTGCTTGATTGAAACTCTTTAATTTAACAGAAGATGGTGTGAGAACACTATTGATAAAAAACAATGTAAGTGTCACCAAATAATATACTCTGAATTATTTAAATATTGTAGGAGCAGGAAGAGCTGACGGTAAACCCATTAATGTATTACAATCTATAGCAGTACGTAGAAAAAGAAACCTGTTTTGTACTCTTTTTACCCTGTGTTGATTTCAATAATGATTTTAGGAGGGATAATAAATGCAATACATTAGAAGGAAGCCTAATTTGTGAAGTGATTTCTAACTAAAGAGTAAACAATCTCAAAATATGGGTCCCTTAACATCTGGAAACAACAAACACCTGTAAGATGTCCATCAACCATTTATTTTTATTTACGTGGCATAGAAAGAATCTAAATTTTTTATAATTGTCTCCATGCTTGAAACATATTTGATCATCGAACATCCATACATTTAAAGAGAATGTGTACGAAGCTGGTGTATTTATTTTTTCAAGGTAAAAGAGAAATCATATTTGTAACCCTTACCATTTTTGTTCATTCCATCACTTTTGGGTGAATACAGATTAAAACAATGCCAACAACAAAATCCCTAATGCAAGGAATTCAGGATTAGGCTCTGGACAATTTCCTTAGCTATGATGGTATTTTCATACTGCTGGGGGCAAAAAAACCCCACTGGCTACACTGCATTATCCTAGCCCCCTGTTCTCCAAACATGAAGAGAATTCTAAGAGTAATAATCAAGGAAATATCAACAGTGAAAACATAAAACTTTTCAGGGCCTCTCTAGAGAATTCTACTTCTTGTGACAAAATTGCTTTAACTACTATAGGTGGACAAAATCTTTGTAATGAATCCCAAAAAAACACATGAAATTTACCTGGTTTGGGGGTTTCTTCACAAACTGGGAAGTCATCCCAGATTCCCCAGAAGGATTTGTATTATCTATAGAATTATTTATTAGTATTATTGTACCATACTATACATTGTGTAGAATATGCAGATGCTCCCTACCTCAATGAATTTACCATCAAGTATATGACAAAAGACAGCCAGTGAATACAGATAAGCAGGAGAGTATAAAGAAACAGCATTGGTCATTCTTATAGGCAGTGGTCTTAGCATTTTAGCAGCCAAACCACTGTGAAGTTTTTTAAGCATCACAGTAAATGAGTATTTTAAGGACAGTTTTCAAGGAGAATAGTGTATTAGTCTTCTGAAAGTTATGGTCAGGTCATTTTTAATTAAAGAAGTGGCTAATGGTGGCTGATATAAAGGACCAGTTGCAGGAGTCAACATATCAATGAAAGAGAGGATGGAAATAAACAAGAAAGATCTTGAAAGAAAGACAGATATCTTATGTTTGATGCAATAGGGACAGAATAGTTATTTAAGGGATTAAAAGATGACTTGTTCAGTGATGAACTACGAAAATGATCTTTGTACCATCATTCTGAATAGTTATGAGCAGGGTAAGACTGCATTTGTCAAGACCAGATAAAGTATGATACCATAATTGAGATATAAAATGAAGAGAGCCTGGATGAGAGCTTTAACTAAGTTGCTGACTACATATTCAGTGTAATGTGGGAAGATTCTTTATGATTTAAAAATAGCCTGTGAGGACCTAGAAAGTTGTCCTAGGGACAGGCATCCTGCTTGTCTTCCCCTCACCCCCCACTCCCATGGTGATCAAAAAAAGAACATAATGGAATAGTGCAGAGAAGAGATTAAGAGCTCTGTTCTAGCCATGTTGATCTTGAGGAGATAGCTAGACATTCATACAGGGCTATCAGAGAGAAACAATCCAAGACTTTCATTTGGACAAGAGGAGATGGGTCAGAATTAAAGAAGTAGATCTGTTCATCATGAACAGAGATTTTTAGTAATATCTGGGCTTTCAGTGAAATTACCCAAAGATACTATATTTACATAATGGGGGAAATGAAGCCTTGTCTTAGAATTGAGTACCTGCAGGTAGCACTGGGTCCTGTGCTGCTCTCTGCTGAGCCAGGGAGTGGTGGAGGAATTAGCATTGCATCCCGTGCTGCTTTCTGGCTCTTTACTGATTCTCCCACATCCCTAGCTGAGCAGGGAGTCAAGGTACAACACAGGACCCAGAGGGGAGCCAGACAGTAATGAGGGAATCAGGGCTGGGCCCTGAAGTACTCTTTCTCTCTGTGTTGATTGCCTCACTACTTTTCCATATATAGAAACTTATTACTGGGAGGTTCTTTTAAAATGTGAAGTTATCTTGAATTTAGGTAAATATGATATATCGTCCTGCATCAAGAAAAATGCTTTTAGCTAAGGGTTTATCTACCATATTTACCTGAATCTAAGATGCTCCTGAATTTATGATCCCCCCCCAAGTAATTAGACTGTGTGCCCGCCGCTGTTCCAAAAGGCGTTCTCGGGCTGCTTTGGCTCGGGTGGCTGACCGGGTCTGCCCCGGTCCTGTGGGCAGCCCCCAGAGGGTGCCCCGGGTGATGGTGGCAGACCCCCGAAACTCGCCAGCCACGGCCATATCCGGACCCTCAG
>NW_005841903.1:2663712-2674825 GCF_000455745.1 Alligator sinensis
CTTCCTCCCCGGCTTCCCTGCCGGCTCCTTCACCGGCTTCCCTGCTAGCTCTTGCACCGGCGTCCCAGCCGGCTCTCCCACCGGCTCCTGCACCAGCGTCCCAGCCGGCTCTTCCACTGGCTCCACAGTTGGTTCCTTCACCGGCATCCCTGATGGCTTCCCCACCTGTTCCTTCACTGGCTTCCAGCCGGCTCTTCCACCAGCTCTGCAGCCGGTTCCCTCCCCCGCTCTCCTACCGGCTCTCTCGCCAGCTCCGCAGCTGGTGTTCTCGTAGCTGCGGCTCTCGCCGCTTTTGCCGCTCCCGGCGCTGCTGCAGCTTTCCCTGCTCAAGGCAGAGAAACCCCCGCTTATGACCTTGGGTCCCATTGTCCCCTGCAGCCTCCCGGTGCTGCTCCCGGGGCTGCACTTTATTCCCGCTGGGTGGCATCTCTCGCTGACGTCAACTGCTCTCAGCTGGATGTGAGCACGGCTAACAAAATACACAGGTGATTTCTCGGGTGATTTCTCGGCGTGCGTTCCTCTGCTGTCCTCGGCTCCTGCAAGGGGTAAGTACGTGCTTCCTTTTTCGTTGATTTTGGGCCGGGGTTTCCCTATAGCCCTGGTGTCCCTGGGACAGATTGCATACATGGAAAATGTATATGTTTGTTTACATTATAGAACCCAATTTTCTGTTATAGAACCCAATTACTGTAGGATCATTTTTAATTCATTCCTCCAGTTGCTGCAGGAGGCAAGCAGTGGGGAGTCAGGTGGTATGGTAAGGTCAAGCAACTTGCTGCTTGCTTGTCTTCCTCTGCCTGCTACCTCTGCCCCCTCCCTGCACCCTAGGCCCCCGCTCTCCCCTTAAACTTTTCTCCACGCTTCACCCCAAGCTTCTGCTCCACACCAGCAGGCTTTGTCCCCATTCTGACTTGAGGCACTGAGCACGGTCCCATCCTGGCCCTGTACCAGTTGTGTGGGCTGTGCAATGCTGCTATATGGCTGGGCTCACGGAATTGCAGTGCTGATGCTGTGCAGCCAGAGGCCCCCTGTGCACACATCTCAGCATATTCTGCAGGCTCCTTCAGTTTGCTTAGAGACAGATGGCAGCAGGGCATAGGGCAGGCCTGACTGGCTAAACCAGACTGCTGAGGGTCAGTCTGTCTTTCCTTGCTGCACAGTGTCAGGATTGTGAAGGGGGCATGTTCTGTTCCCTGTTTGGCTGGAGCAGCAGAATCCAGAGTATGACATATTGTCTCCCTGGGTGGGACAGGAGCACAGTACCCTGGGATGCTGGTAAACTATGCTGTGGCTTCTCACAGAAGAACACATGTACAGAAGCAACAGTACAGTTCCCAGAAGCAACTCTCCTGGGAGTGATTTAACCCTGGTTATTCCCAGTTTATTTTTCTCCCCAAGTGACTATTTTTGCTCCAGGAGAAACATCTTGAACATCTTTACACTCATGGCTTCTCCTGGACAGTCACTGCTCTCTCAGGAGAAATTGAATATCTGTACATGGCCTTCAGTTGGACCAGATCATGTGCAAACAAAAATGCCCAAGACAGAGAGGCTAAGATCAGCTCTATACATAAATATTGTCTAATTTTCCCATTATGGCACAGTTGGAGAGGGAGTAAGTGGGCAGAACATAATTTACAGGGGCACTCTGAGAGGGAGTGTATGGAGCTTGGAGGTAGTAGAGATAAGCCCTAAGTTTCACTTCAAGTTTTTGGAGTTACTGTCATCTCAGTGCCAGACTGTGCAAACCCTAATGAAATGAATCTACAGAAAATGTGAATCTGAAGGAAACCTGAAATGCTAAATTATCAAGTATCACATAAGCATAAGAACAAGACAGGACAAGACAGGACAGGAAGTCTACTTTAGGTGCTTTAAAAGATGTTTGCTCCTCAGCTTCTTTGAATGAACTACAATATAGCAGCCAATCAAGCAGCAGCAAAAATATGCATGCAATTAGAAATAACATACATTCTTAAACTTTCCCAAATTCTTTTTCCAGCCTATTCTAATTCAGAATTGTTTATATAATTTCACTTTCCTGGAAGATTTGTATCTTAAAAGGAAGTTGCATAACCTTTAAACTACCACAGATCTTTGGCAGATCAAACACATTCAATGCTCTAATGATATAGCTATCTTCTTAATCTACTTGAGTGAAAATTCACAGAGAAGTGCTTTAACTGCTGTAATTACAAGAAACCCTAAGCTCTGAAATTATCATGAAAATTCAACAAAAGAGGATTCATTTTCCAATCATCTTTTTTACTTGTGGGCTAGGGGCAGAAATTACACAAACTGGTATAAGTGATTGGAAACCAGTTCAAATCTGTAACACAACAAAGCTAAGGACAGACATTCAGAGAGCCTGAGCCTGAATGAATTCAATCTTTGCAGGTTAGTTCAACTTGACTAGGTTGAACCAGTTTACTGTAGGGCTGGAGGTTGTTGTGCGGGGCCTTAAATTTTAATTATGGATTTGGGAGACTTTATCAGAGAATTTGCAATTTTTTATCTGGGAAAACCAGGATCCTTGCTGATAATACAGTGTTTATCAGACCATCGACAAAACAAAAGCCTCCGTCATTAGTTCAACCTCTTCTTAAACAGCTTTTTCCAAGGAAGGAACAGAGGGACATTACCAGCTGACCTGTTGATTACCTCTAAAAAGCCATAAGTGGACACAGTTCTGTCTGCCTGGTCCAGTAAAATTGGGGAGACACACACACAGACACTGCTCAGCATTAGCTAGCATATCACATGGCTGGGGTCTGTGCTGTGGGAGATGGGAGGGAGGTAGGGAGGGGAGGGAATGGAGGGAGGGAGAGGTTGGGGGGGATCCTTGCTTGAGCAGTGAGCAGTTGGGGTGGGGGAGAAGGGGGAAGCCAGGCAGACCCTGCTATGCCTGCAGTCTCCTCTGGAGCTTTGGCTAGGGAGCAGAGGGTTGGGGCCATCCCTGTTCTCTGGAGCAGACAGTATATCCCAGGGCTGTAAAGTATCTGGGATGCTAGGGGACTCTCATTTAACTGAAACCAGGAAGGGGTCTGGGACAGACATTGCATAAACCAGTTTAACCCAAATCAGTTAAGTCTGATACTACACTCAACAAGATTTATCTTAAACCGGTTTCAGCCATTTTGAAAGTGGTTTATGTGCACTGAACTTATGTTCTGTTACAGGTTTAAACCAGTTAAGGTGTAATGATCACTTTAAACCAGTTTATGTGTAATGTCTGTCCCTAGCCCAGAAGTTCAGTGTAC
Source organism: Alligator sinensis (assembly GCF_000455745.1). Taxonomy (NCBI): domain Eukaryota; kingdom Metazoa; phylum Chordata; order Crocodylia; family Alligatoridae; genus Alligator; species Alligator sinensis. The sequence goes on from NW_005841903.1 coordinate 2,666,973, forward strand.
ATAAACCACTTTCAAAATGGCCCAAACTGGTTTGTTTAAGATAAGGAGGAATGGAGTATCAGGCTTGACTGATGTAGGTTAATTCAGTTAATTGAACTTTTGTCCCAAATCTCTTCCAGATTCAAGTTAACTCATAGTCCCCCAGTATCCCAGGATGCTTTGCAAATCCTCCATCACGGGGTGAATGAGCCAGCCTTGGCCAAAGCTGGCAGCTACAGCCTACAAGGGAAGTGCTTTAGGGTCCCCCAACTTCTGGCCTGGGCCACTGTGGGCATGTGGATGCATTTCTGGAATCAAAAGTGTATGTCTGTTCACTTGCTTATCAGTTCAATCTATGCAGGTTAGAACCTATGAATATAGAGCTGATTTAGCCTTGGGCCTTTTGACTGTCTGCACTTAGCTCTAGTGCGTCAATATACCCCACGGTGGAATCCCCCACTTCCAAGGGTGCACAGACATAACAGAGAACAGACTTTGGAACGTCAGGAAACACCTGGGTACACTGCCCATCTATGTATCTATCTTGGATGCCTGGCCTCCACCATTATTTTAACTGCTTTTCACAAACTTTAGTATTTGCATGCTCACAAGATTGTGAGACATAGAATTGCTATAACATCCACAATGTAAGTGAGAAATTGAGGCACAAGGAGTTAAAATGACTTCCCTAAGGTCAAACAAACTGTAAAAAACAAAGGGAATTGAAGGCACCTCCTACAACCCTGGCATGGCAGCCTGGCAGTGTTAACATAAAGCATTGATGAAATGTACTAAACTTTCATAGAAAACAGACTTTCTCTGAACCAGTCATTCTCTAATTTGCCACCTTGCCCTGACTTCTGTTACTGTGAACACAGACTAAACCAGTTTTTACCCACTTCATCCATGCAACACCATTATTTCAGCCTTATAGGTATAACAGAGCACAGAATCTAGCGGTCACTGTAAAAACATTGCAAGATTTCTTTCTTTCTTTCAAGATGGCCACCAACAGGTGAAGCCCTTCTGAGCTCCTGCAGCTCAGGTCCCTTCTGCGTGTTCCCCCGCACTCCCTGGCCCCCTGTTCCACTCCCCCCCCCCCCCAAACCTTACCTCTCCCCAGCCTGTGCTTGGGGACCCCCTCCCTGCCCCTTTCCCCCACTTTCTGAGCATTTTCCCCTGGGCTCTGGCAGCCTCTTTTACCTCTGCCCCTCCCCCACCCTCGCTTGTGCTCTCCCTTTGATTCCTGCTCCTCCAGAGCCCCTTACCTTGGTCTCTGCCATCTCCTCCTGCCTTAGGGCTTGTCTTCAGCCCCTGCAGGGTTGCTCTGCTCCCCACTCAGGCTGATTTTGGGGCTATTTCAGCCCCCTCCCAGTCCCAGTTGCCAGCACAATCTGAGGCTTTTTTTTTTCCCCTGTGGGACAGTTAACCCTCTCCTGCCCAGATGGCTGCCAGCAGCCAGGGCACTTGGCATAGGGATGTCTCTGCGGACCTTCCCCTCAGCCATGGCCTGCGGGTGCATGCCCCTCTCCACGTCATGGTGGAGGACTATGCTGGAACTCTGGCGGACCTGCTGGGATACAGGACCATCTGGTACGCCTCCCGGGTAAACTCAGTGCCCATCGTATATTTGAGCTAACCAATCTGGTGAGGGAGGTTTGTGCGGCGGGGCTGGAAATCTCGGGGGTCCACCACTTGGTTACATACCTGGAGACCCTGGCAGTGTGGGTGGTGGCCTCCAATGTCCCCCAGCACCTGCCAGACTGGGACCTTACCAAAGCGCTCAAGCACTATGGTGTCCTCACCAGTCCCTGGCGCAAGTTGACCATGGGGAGTAGGGACCCCAAGCTCAGACACGTTCTGTCCTTTTGGAGGCAGGTGTTCATGCTCCTCATGGGTGACACCTGGAAACTGCCTCTCTCCATGACCTTTGGATGGCAGGTCCTTTGTGGTGTATTTCTCCCAGGGTGGGAATTCATGCCGCCACTGCGGCGGCAGCCCCCCTAGCTGCCCAGTGCCCATTAGGGCAGTCAGCTGGGGCACCGGCTGCTGCACCCGCCCAGGAGGAGGGTGCATCCACCTCTGGTGTGGGACCCTCATCAAAGGGTGGGGATGTGGGATCCGCCAAGCCCCCCTCCACCCGTGTTCCATCCGGGGGGATCGATCCCTCTGGAGCTGGCATGCCACCTGGGGGGACCTGGGATGCCTTCCCAGGTTTCTCCCGCCCCTGTCATGTGTGATGCCCTGCCTGGCAGAGGGTCTGGGGAGTCCTCCCAGTCCCAGTCCCAGTCCCAGTCCCAGTCCCAGTCCCAGTCCCTCCCTGTCCCAGTTCCACCCGGGGTGGCTGGCATCTCAGGAGCTGGGGCCCCATCAGGTGGAGCAACCGAGACCTCCCCTTCACCTCCCTCCACCTCTGCCTCAGCTGAGGCAGTGGACCTGGAGGTGATGAACCTGAAGCAGCCTGGCCCGCCCCCTATGCGGGAGGTGCCAGCTGCTCCCAAAAAAAGCTAACAGCAAGAGGCAAAAAGGAGCTTCAAAAGGAGCTCCTGCCCCTTTGAGGCCTGCCTCGAACAGCACCAGGGAAAATGTAGCCAGGGAACATGACCCCACCCTGCCTGCCTCCCCGCGGAAACCCCGCCACTTCAGGCCATGACTGAGGGTGTCCTAGAGATGACTGGCAACCCTTCGTCCCCATCCCAGCTAGTGGGGCTAGTGAGTGGCAAGGCAGGGGGAGAGTTCCTGCTTCCTGACCAGCAGACACAGGAGACAGCAGAGGGTCCTGCCACCCCACCTCCCACTTCCCTGCCCACCGAGGCTGATGAGGAGGAGATGGAGTGCCTGCCCTCTGAGTGCCGCAAGTGGCCCTGGGAGCAGGATGACATTTGTCCCCCAAAGTGGATGAGGATAGATCTCCCAGAGATGGTCCTTGACCCAGATACTGAGGGGGGCCTACTAGGGAGCCTGGCCATTGAAGGCACCTTCACCGGTCTCACTGGGAAGTCCCCTCCCAGAGTACAGCCCCGCTGGTTCTCAGTTGGCAACATCCAGCTCCTTCTGGAGAACCCACCCTGGGTGGCACCCAGCTATGGAGGCCTCTTAGACCAGACCAAGGGCCAGAGGAATGTGGTAGAGAGTATCCGGCAATGGTGCCCAGACCCCGCGCAGTTTGTCCATGCCGCTAGTGACGTGGTGAGGCTCATGTGCCGGGACCCAGGCACGCGTCAATGTGCCTTCCACCTTGAGAAGCTGGTGACCTGTGTGAGGGAGCTGAGACGGGTCCGTGGAATAGGGTAGGGCAAAGATAGGCCTTCCCCTATTGTCCGGTTCTGTCACCTTCTCTCCCGCCAGTACCCTGCCTACCCTTCCTCTCTATTCTTCTGTTTATGGCGGTTACCACAATTGCCTCACTAAATACCAATGGCTGCAGAGACCCGGTGAAGAGGACGGCTGTCCTGGAGGGCTTGCAGCAAAAGCGGCTGATGATCGCCTTCCTCCAGGAGATGCACAGTGACGTGCACGTTCAAGCTGACTGGCATGCTGCCTGGAGAGGGCGCTTGTGTCTGAGCCACAGCATCAACCTCAGCGCAGGAGTGGCAACCCTCCTCTTGCCGCAGCTGCAGTAAGACTTGGCGGTGGCACGAGAGGTCATCCCCGGCTGGCTGCTGACTGTCCACATCACCCTGGCACACCAGAGCCTGCTGCTTGTCAACGTCTACGCGCCCACCGACTGAAGAGAGAGGGTCGCCTTCCTAGCTTGTGTCTGAGCCACAGCATCAACCTCAGCGCAGGAGTGGCAACCCTCCTCTTGCCGCAGCTGCAGTAAGACTTGGCGGTGGCACGAGAGGTCATCCCCGGCTGGCTGCTGACTGTCCACATCACCCTGGCACACCAGAGCCTGCTGCTTGTCAACGTCTACGCGCCCACCGACTGAAGAGAGAGGGTCGCCTTCCTAGAGACTCTGGGTGACCTCCTGCATGACGCCAGCGAGAACGATGACCTGGTCCTCGTGGACGGGGACTTCAAGTGCACCATCAATGCACAGCTAGACCAGACGTGGCTGGAGCTGCACGTGCCTTTGGCCTGCAAGCTACGGACCGTGCTTGAGGCGCAGATCTCATCGACGCCTGGCGGGTCCTCCATGCCAACATGTGCCAATACACCTGGGCAAAGATGAGTGCCAGTGGGATTGCCATGGCCCACCTCAACCACCTCTATATTGGCCAGCACCATCTGCCGTTACCGTGCGACAGTCGCATCATCCCATCGGGCCTCTTGGACCATGCCCTGATCTGCTGTGAACTGAGCTTGCCCGGCAAAGCACACATGTGGGCCCCTTACTGGTGCCTCAATGTCAGCCTGCTGCAGGACACCCATTTCAGGGACTGCTTTGCCCACCTCTGGAGGAGCTGGGAGGCGGCATGAGCAGACTACTCCTCCTGGTGCCTGTGTTGGGACATGGGGAAGATCCAGATCTGGACATTCTGCCAGCAGTATTCCCAGCTGGCAGCAAGCGAGATCCACCGCCGCACCCAGGAGCTGGAGGAGGATGTGGTGGAGCTTGAGGCAGCCCTGCTCCATGCGGGCAATGATGTGGCACTCCTTGATAGCCTCTGGTCCTGCAAGAAATGCCCGCGGGAGCTGGAGGAGGGTGCGGCCTGCAGCGTGCGGGTACGTGCCCGCTGCCAGGAGCTGGCAGAGGTCGATGCCCTTACCGGCTTCTTTGGCCTGGAGAGGTGGCGGGCTGTGGCAAAGACACTGGACCATCTCAAGATCCCAGAGGGATGGCTGCTCACAGACCCAGGCAAAGTACGTGGGCATGGCATCACCTTCTATCGGGACTTCTTTGCAGCTGATCCCATTTGTCCGGAGGCCGCTCAGCAGCTACATAAGGACCTGCTGCACCTCAGCGCTTCGCAGGTCAAAGCCCTGGAGCGTGAACTCTCCCTGGCAGAGCTCGAGGTTGCTGTGGGGGGGCTTGCCTCGGGCAAGGCCCCGGGCCTTGATGGACTGCCCATGGAATTTTACAAAGCCTTCTGGCTCCTCCTTAGGCCCAGCCTCCTCTGCATCTTCTGTGCGAGCCTCGCCAACGGGACCCTGCCCACCAGCTGCCGCCGGGCAGTGCTCACCTTGCTGAACAAGAAGGGGGCCTCGGCTGCCTTTAGAACTGGTGGCCCATCTCCCTTCTGTGCACCAACTATAAGATTCTGGTGAAGGCACTGGCGAACTGTCTCTGCACCATCATGGCCTCTGTCATCGGGCCCGAGCAGAGCTACTGTGTCCCGGGCAGGACCATCCAGGATAACCTGTTTCTGCTGCATAACCTGCTCATGGCTGTGGAGTTTTTTGGCCTGGACATTGGCTTGGTCTCCCTGGACCAGGAGACGGCCTTCAATCACGTCGACCACCGGTACCTGCTCAGCACCCTCAAGGCTTTTGGCTTTGGGCCACTTTTCATCTCGGCGCTCTGGGTCCTGTACCATGATGCCTCCAGCCTGCTCAAGGTGAATGGCGTGCTGTGCTCCCTGTTCCCGGTGCATCGCGGCATACGCCAGGGCTGCCAACGCACCTAAGAGCTCACCGCTTTGGCCCACATCAACTGGGGCAAGAGTGACATGCTTCTGCTCTGGACGTGGACTGGCAAACCACTTCCGGGCCTGCCAGGGGGCCTTGCCTGGCACTGAGAAGGCCTCAAAGCCCTGCGAGTGTTCTTGGGGCCGCCCACCTTTGCAGCCCACAACTGGGAGGACCTAGCAGAGGGAGTGGAGTCCCACCTGCAGCACTGGCACTGGCACTTCTCCATCCTCTCCTACCGTGGCTGGGTCCTCATCACCAACAACCTGGTGGCGGTGACCCTGTGGCTCCACTGCGCCATGCTGGACCCTCCACCGGAGTTACTTGAGAGACTGCAGCGGCTCCTAGTGGACTTCCTCTGGGATGGATGCCACTGGCTGCCACAAGCTGTCCTCTACCTGCCCACCAGCGAGGGGGGCCAGGGCCTGATTGACCTGGCCAGCAGGGTGGCCGCCTACCAGCTGCAAGCCCTCCAGTGGCTCCTGTATGCCGAGGGCCACCTCCCGTGGTGGCACCTAGCATGCCGGTTCCTGCAGCAAGTGGGGGGCCTTGGCTTTGACTGGGAGCTCTTTATGCTGGACCTCACCTTCCTGAATGGGGTGGTACTTCCTCCATTCTACTGCAGCATGGTACAGGCCTGGCGGGCTGCCTCCATCTCTGTCCCCAGGCCAGTCACCTGTGGTTCCCACAACTGCTTCAGGAGCCCGGTTTACAACCCAGTCCTGAAGCATGTCATGCCAAGCCTGGCCTCCATCAGCCTCATGGCTGCTGTCATCGAGGGGCACACCACCCACCTGGGGCACCTCCTGTACCCTGCTCAGTTGGACTGGCTGTCACCCAAAGCCCTGGCTGCCCGTCTGGCACTGCATTTCAGCCACACCATGGGCCGGCTTCTGCAGGCCATTAAGGCCGCCTTCCTGATGGAAGCAGCAACCACCCTGGAAGGCTATCTCCAGGCTCACCAGACCCTCCCCACTGTGGACACCGCAGGTGATGCTTTCCCACCACTGCTGGTTATCCCAGCAGTGGCCAGTGAGCTGGCTGACTGGCCCAACACACTGCTTAGGCTCCCTGTGCCCCGCAGCAGCAATACAGGCTGCCCCTTTGTCACACTGCCCCAGAAGCAACTCCACATGTGGGTGGTGCATGCCCGGCATGTCCAGGTGCTGGCCAGCTGCCCCAACACTGTATGGCAGCGGTGCCTGGCATGGCCCGGGACCCCAGAGTGGTGCGTGCTGTACAAGACGCCTACCGCCAAGAAGACTGGCGACCTCCAGTGGAGATTGGTGCACATCATCTTGGCTAAGCACCTTTGTGTGCCACCTGGACCTGGTGACCTCAGCAGCCTGCCCCTTCTGCCCGGGGGTGCTGGATGAGGACGTTTTCCACACCTTCCTCCACTGCCCCGGCTGCAGCCCCTCTTTCCCTTGGGCACTGGGCCAGCACTTCTCGGAGGACACTGGGTGGCCGAGCGGGTTGCAGTCAGCCTGGCCAACTTCCTGGTGGGCCAGGCCAAGATGGCCACCTGAAGAGCCGGCGAAACCGGCTCACTGGGACTGGGATGGACGATGTCCTGCAGCTCTTCCACCTGCTGGTGCGGGTCTGCCTCTTGCTTGAATTCGAGCACATGGTCCTCCGGCAGACGGTGTCCACCTTTGAGGAACGCTGGGCCATCAAGGGGGCACTGGGCCCAGTCAAGGTGGGATGCCTGCTCCTTGCCCTGTGATGCCACCAGCTGCTCAAGGTGCAGAGGCACATCTAGTGAGCTGAGACCTCAGACTTTGTCCATGTGGGCTGACCCCTGATGTCCTGAGGCCCTCCTGGGCATCCCCACTGGCAGAACTGTATATATCTATATATATAAATACTCCTTTTGTTCTTTGTGTTTTATTTTTTGTCTAAAGTGTATGGGCAGGCCATAAGCCCAGGCCTTGTCCTTGAGGCCCAGATCTTCAGGCCAACCTGTACATGATCTCTACTGCCCCCCGATTTGTCACCCTCCCCGAATAAACATCTCTTAAAAGTTAAAAGTAAGTAAGTAAAAGTCTTTCTTTCTTTCTTTCTTTCAAGATGGCCACCGACAGGTGAAGCCCTTCTGAGCTCCTGCAGCTCAGGTGCCTTCTGCGCATTCCCCCGCAGTCCTGCCCCTCCTGTTCCTCTCCCCACCCCCCCAAACCTTGCCTCTCCCCAGCCTCTGCTTGGGGACCCCCTCCCTGCCCCTTCCTCCCAGTTTCTGAGCGTTTTTCCCCTGGGCTCTGGCAGCCTCGTTTGCCTCTGCCCCTCCCCCCCCACCGCCTGAGCTC
>NW_005841903.1:2675067-2677032 GCF_000455745.1 Alligator sinensis
CCCCTCAGCCATGGCCTGCGAGTGAATGCCCCTCTCTATGTCAGGGTGGAGGACTGCGCTGGAGCTCTGGTGGACCTGCTGGGACACCGGAGCATCTGGTACGCCTCCCGGGTAAATTCAGTGCCCATTGTATATTTGAGTTCTCCCAGCCTGGTGAGGGAGGTGTGTGCGGTGGGGTTGGACATCTCGGGAGTCCACCACTTGGTTATGCGCCTGGAGACCCTGGCAGTGTGGGTGGTGGCCTCCAACATCCCCCCACACCTGCCAGACTGGGACCTCACCAACGCGCTCGAGCGCTATGGTGTCCTCACCAGCCCCTGGCACAGGCTGACCATGGGGAGTAGGGACCCCAAGCTCAGACACGTCCTGTCCTTTTGGAGGCAGGCGTTCATGCTTCTCATGGGTGAAACCCGGAAACTGCCTCCCTCCTTGACCTTTGTGTTGGATGGGAGGTCCTATGTGGTGTATTTCTCCCAGGGCAGGAATTCATGCCGCCACTGCAGCGGCAGCTCCCACCTAGCTGTCCAGTGCCCATTAGAGCAGTCAGCCAGGGCACCGGCTCCTGCACCCGCCCAGGAGGATGGTGCATCCACCTCTGGTGTGAGACCCTCATCAAAGGGTGGGGTTGGGAGATCTGCCAAGCTCCCCTCCACCCCTGCTCCATCCTAGGGGCTCGACCCCTCTGGCATTGGCATGCCACCCGGGGGGGGGGGCTGGGACATCCTCCCAGGTTTCTTCCGCCCCTGTCGTGGCTGATTCCCCACCCAGTGGAGGGGCTGGGGAGTCCTCCCAGTCCCTACCTGTCCCAGTTCCACTGGGGTGGCTGGCGTCTCAGGCGCTGGGGCCCCATCAGGTGGAGCACCCGAGACCTCCCCTCCACCTCCCTCCACCCCTGCCTCTGCCAAGGTGGTGGACCTGGAGGTGGCGAACCCCAAGCAGCCTGGCCCGCCCCATACGGGGGAGGTGCCGGCTGCTCCCAAAAAAGCCAAGAGCAAGAGGCAAAAAAGGAGCTTCTAAAGGAGCTACTGCCCCTTTGGGGCCTGCCTCCGACAGCACCGGGGAAAAGGTAGCCAGGGAACATGACCCCACCCTGCCTGTCCCCCCGGAAGCCCTGGCATCTCAGGCCATGACTGAGGGTGTCCCAGAGACGTCTGGCAACCCCTCGCCCCCATCCCAGCTAGTGGGGCTTGTGAGCGGCAAGGCAGGGGGAAAGTGCCTGTCTCCTGAGCAGCAGCAGGCACGGGAGACAGCAGAAGGTCCTGCTGTCCCACCACCCGCTCCCCTGCCCACCGAGGCCAATGAGGAAGAGATGAGTGCCTGCCCTCTGAGTGCCGCAAGCAGTCCTGGGAGCGGGATGACATCTGCCCCGTAAAGCGGATGGGGATCTATCTCCCGGAGATGGTTCTCAACCCAGATATGGAGGGAGGCCTGCTAGGGAGCCTGGCCATTGAGGGCACTTTCACCGGTCTCACTGGAAAGTCCCCTCCCAGAGTACAGCCCCGCTGGTTCTCGGTCGGTAATATCCAGCTCCTTCTGGAGAACCCCCCCTGGGTGGCCCCCAGCTATGGAGGCCTCCTCAACCTCTTGGACCAGACCAAGGACCAGAGGAATGTGGCTGAGAGTATCCGGCAATGGTGCCCGGACCCTACGCAGTATGTCCGTGCCGCTAGCGACGTGGCGAGGTTCATGTGCCGGGACCCGGGCACGCGTCAACATGCCTTCCGGCTCGAGAAGCTGGTGACCCAGGTGAGGGAGGTGTGGGGCCAAGGCGGGCCCATGGAATAGGGTAGGGCAACGATAGGTCTTCCCCTGTCTCTGCAGTTTTTGCCCGGCTCTTTCACCTTCTCTTCTGCCGGTACCCTGCCTACCCTTCCTCTCTCTTCTCCTGCTCATGGCGGTTACCACAATTGCCTCACTAAACACCAACGGCTGCAGAGACCCGGTGAAGCGGACGGCCATCCTGGA
>NW_005841903.1:2678735-2681114 GCF_000455745.1 Alligator sinensis
CGGCCCGCCCCCGTCCCCCTGACACACCAGAGCCTGCTCCTCATCAACGTCTACGCGCCCACCGACGGGAGAGAGAGGGTCACCTTCCTAGAGACCTTGGGCGAACTCCTGAGTGACGCCAGCGAGAAGGATGACCTGCTCCTCGTGGGCGGGGTCTTCAACTGCATCATTGATGCGCTGCTAGATCAGATGGGGTTGGAGCCGCTCCTGCCTTTGGCCCACAAGCTGCGGACCATGCTGGAGGCGGCGGACCTCATCGACACCTGGAGGGTCCACCACGCTGACGCGCGACAATACACCTAGGCAAAGATAAGTGCCAGTGGGCTCGCCATGGCCTGCCTCAACCACCTCTACATCAGCCAGCACCACCTGCCGTTACTGCGCAGCAACCGCATCATTCCATCTGGCCTCTCGGACCACGCCCTGGTGTGCTGCGAACTGAGCCTGCCTTGCAGAGCACGCACGAGGGCCCCTTACTGGTGCCTCAATGTCAGCCTGCTGCAGGACACCCATTTCAGGGACTGCTTTGCCCACCTCTGGAGGAGCTGGGAGGTGGCACGAGCAGACTACTCCTCCTGGTGCCTATGGTGGGACGTGGGAAAGGTCCAGATCCGGGCATTCTACCAGCAGTATTGCCAGCTGGCAGCGAGCGAGCTCTGCCGCCTCACTCAGGAGCTGGAGGAAGATGTGGCGGACCTTGAGGCAACCCTGCTCCATGCGGGCAATGACGTGGCACTCCTCGAGAGTCTCTGGTACCACAAAAAATGCCTGCGGGAGTTGGCGGAGGGCGCGGCCCACCGTGCACGGGTACGTGTCCGCTGCCAGGAGCTGGCAGAGGCCGACACCCTGACTGGCTTCTTCTTTGGCCTGCAGAGGCGGTGGGCCGTGGCGAAGATGCTGGACCATCTCAAGACCCCGGAGGGACGGCTGCTCACAGTGTGGGGGTATGCCGTTGCCTTCTATCAGGACTTGTTTGCCGCTGAGCCTATTTGTCCACAGGCCACTCAGGAGCTACGTCAGGACCTGCCGCTCCTTGGTGCTTTGCAGGTCAAGGCCCTGGAGTGCGAACTCTCCCTGGCGGAGCTCAAGGCTGCTGTTGGGGTGGCATGCCTTGGGCAGGGCCCCGGGCCTTGACGGCCTGCCCATGGAAACTTACAGAGCCTTCTGGCCCCTCCTTGGGCCCAGCCTCCTCCACGTCTTCTTCGAGAGCCTTGCCGATGGGACCCTGCCGCCCAGCTGCCGCCGGGCAGTGCTCACCCTGCTGCCCAAGAAGGGCGACCTCGGCTGCCTGAAGAACTGGCGGCCCGTCTCCCTCCTGTGCGCCGGCTACAAGATCCTGGCCAAGGCGCTGGCGAACCACCGACCTCTGTCATCGGGCCGGAGGAGAGCTCCTGTGTGCTGGGCAGGACCATCCAGGACAACTTGTTTCTGCTGCATGACCTGCTCACGGCAGTGGAGCTTTTTGGCCTGGACGTTGGCGTGGTCTCCCTGGACCAGAAGAAGGCCTTCGACTGCGTTGACCACCGGTACCTGCTCGGCACCTTTGAGGCCTTTGGCTTCGGGCCGCTCTTCATCACGGCGCTCCGGGTTCTGTACCACGATGCCTCCGGCCTGCTCAAGGTGAACGGTGCACTGTGCTCCCCGTTCCCCGTGCGTCGCGGCATACGCCAGCACTGCCCCCTGTTGGGTATGTTGTACGCCCTGGCCGTCGAACCACTGCTGCACACTCTGTGACATCGCCTGACCAGCCTAGCCCTGCCACTGGCACCAGGCCCCACCACTGGCCCCCCGATCCAGCTGACGGTGTAAGCGGACGACGTGACCATCTTCCTGGGCAGCCAGGAGGATGTGCAGGCCCTGGAGGATTGCCAACGCGCCTACGAGCTCGCCGCATCGGCCCGCATCAACTGGGGCAACAGCGACACCTTCCTGCTTGGGACGTGGGCCGGCATGCCACCTCTGGACCTGCCGGGAGGCCACGCCTGGTGCCGGGAAGGACTCCAAGCCCTGGGAGTGTTCCTGGGTCCGCTGGCCTTTGCGGCCTGCAACTGGGAGGACCTGGCGGAGGGAGTGGAGGCCCGCCTTCAGCGCTGGCGCCTGCCCGCCCTCTCTTACCATGGCCGGGTTCTCGTCATCAACATCTTGGCGGCGGCAACCCTGTGGCACCGCTGCGCGGTGCTGGACCCTCCGCCGGAGCTCCTGGAGAGACTGCAGTGGCTCCTGGTGGACTTCCTGTGGGACGGACGCCACTGGCTCCCACAAGCTGCCCTCTACCTGCCCACCGGTGAGGGGGGCCAAGGCCTGATCGACCTGGCCAGCAAGGTGGCCGCCTACCAGCTGCAGGCCCTCCAATGGCTCCCCTACGATGCGTGCCCCCTC
>NW_005841903.1:2681265-2681850 GCF_000455745.1 Alligator sinensis
TTCCATCTCTGTCCCCAGGCCAGGCACCTGCGGTTCCCACCCCTGCTTCAGGAGCTCCTGGTCTACAACCCAGCCCTGCAGCGTGTCGTGCCGAGCCTGGCCTCCGCCAGCCTCGCGGCAGCTCTCATCAAGGCACGCATCACCCACCTGGAGCACCTCCTGGACCCTGCTCGGTCGGCCTGCCTGTCACCCAAAGCCCTGGCTGCCCGGCTGGGGCCGCACTCCATCCGCACCGCGGGCCAGCTTCTGTGGACCATCAGGGGCGCCCTCTGGACGGAAGCAACGACTTCCCTGGAAGTCTATCTCCAGGCTTGCCAGACCCTCCCCACCGCGGACGCCGCACACGACGCCTTCCCACCGCTGCCCGTCATCCCAGCGGTACCCAGCGAGCTGGCTGAGTGGCCCAACACGCTGCTCAGGCTCCCGGTGCCCCCCAGCAGCATTACAGGCTGCCCTTTTGGCACCCTGCCCCGCAAGGGCCTCTACACGTGGGTGGTGCGCACCCGGCACGCCCAGGTGCTGGCCGGCTGCCCTGACACTGTGTGGTGGTGGCGCCTGGGCCAGGCCACGACCCCCGCATGTCGC
>NW_005841903.1:2682012-2682216 GCF_000455745.1 Alligator sinensis
CGGTCGCCCTGCCTGTCACCCAAAGCCCGGGCTGCCCGGCTGGTGCTGCACTCCATCCGCACCGCGGGCCAGCTTCTGTGGACCATCAGGGGCGCCCTCTGGACGGAAGCAACGACTTCCCTGGAAGTCTATCTCCAGGCTTGCCAGACCCTCCCCACCGCGGACGCCGCACACGACGCCTTCCCACCGCCGCCCGTCATCCCC